>NW_007578061.1:21814-99825 GCF_000690725.1 Stegastes partitus | reverse complement strand
TTATTTATTTTTTTCTGCCTTTTGTGTGGGATACATCTGACCCCATACACATGAACCCAAACAAGACGACAGTACAACAGTACAGAAAAGCTTATGATGATTTAAGCAGAAGCACTCCTATTTGGTATGTCTGTGTGCTTTTTTGTATACGGGAAAACAAAAATGCAGGAATGCAGATAGGTGATCAATCATTACGACAGACACTGAGCCTGTGGCACATCCAGCTGCTTCACAAACACACTCTTCCAGTTCCTCTATCTTGCATTCTCTCAGCTATAAGTCTGGTATCAGATTATATATTGCCACAGCAGAGATCTGATCTAACCTCTGCTAATGCTAATGTAAAAATCAGATTCGGTTCCGCTCAGACATAAATGAAAAGACTATTTCTGTCACAAGGGGAAAAAGAAACTGTAAAATGAGCACAGAAAGAGACCAGTTTCTCTGGGTGTAGCTGTTCGTTTATCAAATAAGTGAAACCTTAATATTATCAATGTCAACAAAATGGATTATGTTGGCATTGTTTTCATTTGCTATTCACACAATATACTTAACATACTTTTTACCAAAATATATATTTTTTTAAACTTACTTTCTCATATCTTTGAGTGTTTTATCACTTTTATCGTATTAAGTTTCCCAACCAAACTGGCTAATAAATCCTCATTTCGATGTAATTTCTGGAATTGTGTGATCTCACTCCCATCCGTAGTCACTGCAAGATTTCAAGTTGCGTATGTGATTTCCAACTGTGTTAAAATGCAGACCCTGGCAACAACACACCGCGTTCTCACCCACCTCCTGTGTGAGCCCTCCCCCGGGGGCCCACGGGTCCCAGTATGCTCCAGCCACTGTGTATCTGTTAGCAATAACTGCTCTGTGGTTCCCAGGCCACGGTCAGCAGCAGCCCACAGCCGACCTGATCGATAGGGAACCCAATAGGAGGGATGAGGCCCATGAATCAACCTGTCTGGATATGAACCAACACACATACACGCTCATGGCAGGACGCATGCAGCAGGCAATGAGCTAAATCACTGTACATATGCAGGTGCTATGTGCATTGTAATCACAAATGATCCCTATATAGACTATATGAGACAAACGTGCACACAGAAAGGTCATGTATTGCTCTCGATTCAGGCTTAAGGTGTAGGTGATCTTCAATTGAGTAGCTATAGAGAATATGTTTTTACATTACAGTAATTCTTTATTTGACTTTTTTTTTTTCTTTCAGTAATCAACCATGTAATAATCAAGTATTTTAAAACACACTGTACGTTTTGTCATCCTACATAAACCGTTTTTTCAGTCTTTTGTGTTGGCTGCAGCTTCCACTACAAAGAATCTCATTAGAGACTTGAGTGCAGTTTGTGTTTGTGGTATGTCTTTTCATTCAGGATAAAAATGAAAGAACCAAAGAGCATCTTTCATAGCTATAATAAGTAGATGCAACTCAGTCCTGCAGTGTGTTTGATGAGTGGTAAATAGGTCCAGCCTATATAATATATGCTGTGTTTCTTTGTGTAGTCGTGTAGGGACATTGGGGTGATGATTTATTTATTTTAATTAAGCAACCCTTTAAGTACAGTCATGGCTGTTTGGTTGTCGGGTCAGTTCAAACATAGGAGGCCTAAACTAAGCACGGTGTTTCAAGAGATGCCGTATACTTGCAATTACTCCACTGGGTGAATGTTTTAGGATGGTGTTTTTTGACTGCAGCTGAACCAATTTGGAAGCTGCGTTTCAGTTTAAAAGTATCCCAAATGTTATTACACCACATACCTTTTTAATTTTCAGGTGTGATATTTGAGAGAGACATGTGCCAGGGACAATGATATATTGCGCATAGACATGATTCTCTGTACTACCACTGCCCGTTCTGGTGGATTGAGAAGTGAAGTGTTGCTAAAGTTGCACCGTGTACTTCAGTTGAAAAAAGAAAAGAAAAACAACAACTTTGTACAGATTTTAAGTACTGTACAGCCTATCTCTTTTACCCCATATGACAAGACACAGTAGGTTTTGAAACAAAAAAAAGAAGAAGAAGAAAAAAAAAAGTCTGTATTTCACTATCTCAGCAGCCATGTTTATGTTATATCCTCTGTCGTAAACCAGTGGAAAAGAACTCCACAGCCACCAGCACAAGGGCCAGGAGCCTAGTTGGTAGTATGACTGCCGCTGCTGCAGTGCCGCTCTGCTATTTTATGATTGACTTGCTCGCATTGATAGGACCCTGGTTTCCAGGCTTGTGGTCTCACACAGGGTGTGAATGTTTGCTGGATGGATGTTTGGATGTCAGTGGCTGGCACAGGATGCCATCACAGCTGCTCCCCTCTCTCTATCTAACTCTCTATGTCTCTCACTGGATCGTCCACAGTTTGCAGGATGCTGTCCAGTAAAAGCACCTAAAGTGATACACTGGCTTTATGGGGCAGAAAGGCAAAATACACAGACATCATGTACTTATTTCCAACCTTGCTTCATGTCACTGCAACAGCAAAACCTGACTACATTTATGTAGCTTGTCATTTATTTCCTTTGTGTGCATGAATCAATTCTTGTTTTGATTTGTATTTACAGGACACTGAAGTTAATTAACACCAATAATAAACTTCAGTTAGAGTAGATTCTGTAATAGTAATTACTACTAAGTGATGGTAGCTCCGTGGATTTTCTCAAACTTGAGAAACTCTATGAAATGATGAAACCTGTAGGCCTGTCTAAAGCTAATTACAGAATGTGTTAATAGTGGGATTGTACTCCAGTGTGGACACAGCTGAAGATACCATAGATTTTGCTATTATAGTACTCTGGTAGTCTGCTTGGAAATTTAATCTGCATACATGTACAGTAGATTGTATCCATGTAGGTATTCCACACATGCGCACTACTGTCAAGCGTGCATACTATTGAATAACCACATGGACACACATCTTAAGCCACATATACACATATGTGTATTGGTTTCCAGATTTGGGGCAGTGACAGAATTGTAGACCCCTGAGTACTCGCTGACATCTGAGTGAGTCTGAAGCCAACTGTCCTCTACTGATGTCACTCCCTTGCATTACATTACGAGTTTGCCTTGTAACATGTGGGTAATGATCTTTACCTAAACATTTCCAAGTAGTTTTGGTGACTAAACTCAACCAAACGACGAATGAAAACGAGACTTGAGTTGCAAAATTAAGCAAAAGTAGGTAAAAAATTAAAATGTTCGGACACAGGACATGAACCTCAGTCTCCTTAGTAAAAGTCCTGTGACTTGTGCTGAACCCACCCCTCCAATCAGAATCAGAATCAGATATACTTTATTGATCCCCTTGGGGAAATTGCTTTTAGTTGTAGACGCTCCCAATCAAAAGTCTTAAAGAAGTAAAAGTAAAGATATACAATAAAATACAAAGTATTAATATGAAAAAAAACAAAAACAAACACAAAATAAATATACATTCTTGCTGCTATAAGTGTACATAAAATGTAGTAATAATGATTCTACTATTTGTGTTATTGCACATAGAATGGTAATTGCACAATATTAAACAGTCCAAAGTCCATGGTAAACCTTTTCACTCAGAGTGTCTGACACTCAGAGTGAAGAGTTGTACAGTCTGATGGCCACAGGCAGGAATGATTTTCTGTGGCACTCTGTGGTGCATCTTGGTGCAATAAGTCCTACATTGAAAGTACTCCTGTAGCTGACCAGCACATCATGGAGTGGGTGTGACACATTGTCCAAGATGACATGCAGCTTGGATAGCATCCTCCTCTCCGACACCTCCATCAGAGAGTCCAGCTTCACTCCCACAACATCACCGGCCTTGTGAATCAGTCTGTTCAGTCTGTTGGTGTCAGCTACCCTCAGCCTGCTGCCCCAGCACACCACAGCATACAGGACAGCACTGGCTACCACAGAGTCATAGAACGTCCTGAGCATAGTCCGGAAGATGCTGAAGGACCTCAGTCGCCTCAGAAAATAGAGACAACTCTGGGTCTTCCTGTAAAGCGCATCAGTGTTCTTCAATATCACCATGAGCCTCTTTTTGAAATGACAAAAACTTCAGTCTGTCTGTTAGCATCGGATATGGATGTGGGTGGCTTAAACAGCAAAGGACACCTTGTTTTTTTTTTTTTCTCTTGGATGCGAGAGACTGCAGTCATTGACACCCTTGGAATGAGAACATGTTGGACTAGATCATGTACTTGTAAACCTACCTTGGATGGTAACTTGCAAAATCGAAAAGAAATAAAGAAATAGATAAAATACAAGTAACAAATAAATACAGAAGAACACACAAAAGTCACAAGCAGACGTGACTCTGTGTTTTGTTCAGTGGGAAAAATATGAATCAGAAATAGTTTATTTATCCCTGAGGGGAAATTCTTTTTTGTTACATGCACGTTTCCCACCCAAGAATAAAGATACAAATATAATAAGAGAAAAATAATGAATAGAAAGATACATAAAAGGCAATAGATAAATAGATATGAAAGTACAACAAATATCAGCCTCTAAAAAAACATATTTACACACACACACACATATATATGCAGTTAAGGTGCAGATTGTATGAAGATTTGTGCAAAAACAGTGTCCAGTATTATATTTAAAGTGTGGAATTCAGCAGTTTGAACATGTGGATTAGGACTTGTGCTAACATGAGATTGATTGCAGGCTTCCAACCTTAGAAAATGGAGGTCAGGATGTCAGAGGGCACAGATTCCCATGACAGCGTTGTTTCTTCCATTACTACAAGGCCAAGTAGAACCATTGTTTAAAATAAATTACATAAGTACTTCCCCAACTCCTCTAACTCCTCCTTGGTAGTCCTGCAGTGTTTCTGTTAAGTAAAGCACTCAGTGAGCTGGTGCTCGGAGTTGACAAATGGGAGAACCGGGAGACCCGTAGTGTTATCAGTGCTACTAAGGCCTGAGAACTAAGAAGAACACAGGATTTGCTTTGGGGTAGGACAAAGCCAGGCTATGAGGCTAAGGTTGATCTATGGCTGCACAGTCACAATAGGATTGCCGTTGTAAGGGCCTCGGTGAACATTGTTAGAGCAAGAGGGCCAATAGCTGCAAGCGTGTCTGTTTATGGAGGCGGGGTTGGGCTGTAATTTATGTCTGTGTATGTCTGCTCGATCTAAGTGTCCTCATACAGTTTGATATGAATCACTCACACAAAATTTTGTGTACTTCATTGAGTGTAGTGAGAGAAGAAGTATATTTTACTCGGCAGCCTAGATGATTGAGTTTTTACTAGAACGCTCTGTGTGTGCGTTTGTGTGTGTGTGTGTGTGTGTGTGTGTGATTGATAGATGGGCTTGTTAAAAAAAGGCATGCGGCTGTGAAACGACCGACCAATTAAATCCAATCTGTTCCAGAGGACATATGACATCATAAAAGTGCGTCATCCTGCCAGTGCCGACACGTTGCTCACACAGCGAATACAGTACTATATGTGTTTCTAGTGCAATGACATAACAGTTGGTAGTTTCCATAGAATGACGTTTGCTCAGTCTGCTAAAAATATGTGCTTGGCTTAAACAATCATCGTCATCCACATGGCTGTCTTCTAGTCTCCCTCCTTTGTTTTTATTCTTCTGACCTGTGTGTGTGTATGTCTGCCTATGCATGTGGAATTGTGGAATATTTGTCAGTGTAACAGTGGGGAAGAAGATCAAATATAGTGCAATCTTTTGAATATCCAGTACCCGACTAATCCACATCCAGCAATTGGGACACAGTTACATGAAATGTATGCGGCATGAAATGTATTATTTCACCGTTTGAATCCATCATTGCTGCTCTTGTATTATTTTCTTTACCTTAGAACATCTTTCCCAGCCACATCCTACTCACACCTACTGCTTTAAGTGACAGACAAAACGCTCTCTAACCAGTCTTTATGATACAACATAATGAAGCCTTCTATCATAACAAAATCCAAAACATATCAGAACGGCTACATCACTCACAGACGGCAGTTTAAACGACAGATTTGCTTTTTTCTGGTGGCGTTCACCATTCCTGTCCTCTGTTCCCTCTCATTTAACTGTAAAGCTCACATTCTGTTGCTGAGAGGTAATTAATGTAGACGAGACGGTTATGCAATACCTCTCTTCTCAGCTTCATTGTGTCCCTTCTCCCGTTTTTCAAGGCCGCCATGTCACTGCAGATAAAGTGGGCTGTACTTTGAACGGCAGATTGCTTTACAGTTTTTCAAAATCCGCCTTTATAAGACAGTTTTATTTCTCTTTATATGTGGGTAACCTTCTACGCTGCTGTATCACGTTTTGGACAGTGAGGAAAATATTCAATATCCAATCGTTCCCAGCCAGCCAGCGTGGCTTAACTTTATTTCATAAACTTCGATTCAGGTGTATGGATTGCTACTGCTGTCACAGCCAAGATTTGAACTTTGAGTTAGTATCCCTGCAATCTATCTGTTAATTATTGTCGCACTTTGATGCAGTCACAATGACTTATCCAGCTGTGTGGTCAGGGATAAATTGCATTTTCTTAATGGTAGAAGGTGAAGGAGAAATGCAATTAGAGGTATGCAGCTGTCTACCTCATGATATACACAGCATTGCCTGTCTCACAGATAGACACATGCACACACCTGCACACAGAAGCATTCACACATTTCCTCCCATCTCAGCAGTTATCCTATTATTTCCTACTTTACACCGCTTTCTTCCTTTCACATGTCTTCTAATTAGCACTTGCTTGTGGGGAGAAAGACAATAAAACACACATGCAGACTCAAAAAAGCTTTATTTATCTTTTGTCACATGGGAGAATAGGCCATATGGTGGGCTGTGGATGCTATAAAACACCAAACATGACAATTAAAGTAAAATGTGCACGCAGTGAACAGCCTGCAAGAACAACAGCAGTAGCTTAAGACGCTGGCTGCGAGATATCATGATCAAGTCCCATGCAGTCTTCCACAGCTCAAGAAATCACCTTATTATGGGTGTGAGGAATCTACTCAAAAGACAATTCCACATTTTCAAGACATTTTTTCCAATGAAATCTTTGTCAGTCACAAGATACACGATGAATCTGAACAAGTGCCGTGTGTTTGTGTGGGGCTGAAGGGTTGAATGATACCGGAGTCTTGGCCTTGAATAAATATAACATCCTGCGAAGCCCCTGTGCAGCACTCAGGAGCTTGAATTAAAGTGGATTTAAGGGATGTCAGGGTTGGAGGAGAGTGAGGGTTTATAACTCTGATTGCCATGCCCACTACTCATAATGAGACGCATTACAGAGCTGATGTTGTAAGATTAGGGTGACTTAAGAGACATGAGCAGCCTTACAGATCAGAAGAGAGCGGGCAAAAGAGAGGAAAAGAAAAAGCATTAAGGAAAAGGGAGAAAAGAGTGTCAGTGGTTAGTAAGGGAAGAGGGAGGATGCTGAAATGAAGAGATGGAAATAAGAAAGAGGAAAGAAGAGAGCCAAAAGAAAAAAAGAAAAAAAAAAAGATTGTGGCGCTGTAGGAAAGGAGGGGCAAGAGGAAGCAAAGCAGACAGCGGGGACAATAAAACAGACAAAAGGAAATATCTGCATTCCTGTCAGCGTATGAGAACAGCAGAGAAGCTCTCAGTTATTAAAGCGTTGACAGCCTCTGACAGCGATATAGCTCCATTTTGCTCCGGCCCCATCACTGCCTTGACTGGAATTCAAAACAGGCTGGGATGTCATGTAGAAAGCTGACAGGTGTTTGTGTCCAGCTACCGTTAGTATTTCCAGTAATAGAAAAAGAAAAGTCCTCTGTCCATTCCCACAGCCCACTTGTTTGATTTGACAATCCGAGTCATGTTGATTTTTTTGATATGCTCTCAGATTTTTATGGCTGCCAGCTGCTTGCTAAAATATGATATACAATATAAATGTCAAAAATACTGACTTCAGTCCCAGTGCCTGAACATTTATATTTAAAAAAATAAAAAAAGTTCCACCTTGTTATCTGACCAAACAAGAAAACCAAACACGAAGTCTAGGCGTCTACAACTTTCATGTTAGTTTAATGTTTGTGAGTTCTTCCTTGCTGCTGTTGTGTAGTTTAAGCAGACAAGGATCCAGTTCAGAAACAGATATAGTTGCCTGTTCAGGCTGTTTTTTCATGTTTTTGTGCTTATTCTGCATCAGTACATAGTTAGTTAGTAGTTTAGTTACTTACTTACTTACTTTTTTATTTATAGCAGTGATTTGGTTTAAGCCACTTCTAACCAAATCGCGTGTCCGCAGGATCTACCGTCATTTCCGGACGATTGAGCGCACCTGAATAGAAGCCGCACCCACTGACTTTAAAAGGAAAACACATTTTGTACATATATAGACTGCACTGATCTATAAACCACTGGTGTCCGCGTTGTAACAAGATATTTACACAGAAAGATTTTTGTTTAACTTTTAATTAAATACGTACTGGTAACATACACAACTACAAACCATAAGTGCTTTTTTTCCGAACAGTGCCTGTATCACGGCTGGTTAAAAAAAAAAAAATTCAATACAGCAGCCTACCAGAAAAAGTCATTGATCGCTATCTTCGTCTTCCTCCTGCGCACTAAAACCACTGAAGTCGTCTTCTTTGGTGTCAGAATTAAACAGCCTCAGAATTACTTCGTCGCACACTTCCTCAGTCTCTCTTTCATTTTCGCTCTCAATGTCATTTTGGTCTCGAGGCAAATTCGTAAAAATCCAGAAATAAGCCGCATCATTGTTTTAGCTGTAGTGTTCAAAGTGTGTGAAAAAAGTAGTGGCTTATAGTCCGGAATTTACGGTATGTAGTTCTTGCTTATTGCAAGAACACACTGTCCACATTGTTGTTTTCTCTTGTGTCTTTATTCAACTGAACAACAATTGTTTACATCTCTCATTAGAAAATGAAACCACACGATATGCTTTTGTACTTTTGCTGGCTTTTTGATTGCAATTTCTCTCTTTACTCTTTGTATGCGCAATTTCCTTGTTTTCAACTATACAACACACAGAGATGGTTGCGGCTGACCTCTGCTGTGCATTGTGGCCTTAAGAATGAATTCTTTTCCAAGGACACTGTGCCATCGACAAGCACCCTTTGATGAATGGACCAAGGACTGCTCTGATTCACAGGGTCCTCTGTGACAAACAGCCTTTACTGTGTAACATGGTTTAATGGGCATAAGAGTGGACGACCTTCCGTACGACATACACAACATCTTCATCATTGCGTGACTGTGTAGGGTCAGTGTTCTGTGATTATGAATGTGAGTGATTCTGGTGTGTGTTTGTTATTTGTTTAAAAGGCGTTATAGTTGTGTGGATGGTGAAGAGACAAACGCATCTGCACCCATATTGCCTAATTTTCAGTGTCTTTGTGAATAGAACTGGACACTTTTCTGGGGTTTTGCTCTATGGAGACTGACATTGTTCGTCCCAGATGTGCTCATTGTAATTTAGTGTCTGTAGCTTCTGCGCAGTTTCCACGAATTTGAAGTAATTGAAGTGCAGCAGATAGAGAGGGGGATGGGCAGGGATTTTCACTAGATGCCTTCATGTCTTAGATGCACAAAATTCTATGACCTTGGGATATTTGCTGGATAGATTAGTTGGTAATATAGTGGATCCTTAGTAATCCTAAGTTACAACAGAGTAGCAGTTGGTGTATCATGCAAGTAAAGCAAGTAGATATTTACACGATGCACATGTAGGGATGATGGCAATCTTTTTGTCTGTATTGTCACAAACCCTACAGATCTTTCACCATATTTTGAATGATACAGGGTTTATGGTACAATGCAACCCAATTATGTGTCATCATGTGGGGCCATGTGTAGAGATACCGTATACAACAGAAGCGAGTGCAACCCTGTACGGTCTCACTTAAATGGGGATAATTTTAACACTAACTGCGTCACTTCTGTGTTGAACCATGGGGTGTTTGCTTCTTCTATGCATTCACTGTGGTAACCCTGGCTACGTTCATGCCGAACATGCAGGATGCAATCGAAGCCGAACAGTTTACCTTGGTCTCACTCCCAGCATTCATCAGGCTTCTTTCCTTGTTCTTCGGCAGTAGAGTCCTGCAGCTTGATGCAGGCCATTGGTCCAAAACTGAGAAAGTTCTTATGCATTTTATAACAGTGTTTATGCAAATAACCTAAGTGGAAATCACATGTTCTACAATATTTTGGATTGTCTACAAGAGGAAATACAACTACTACTTGTTATCTTAGAAATGATGCAATTATTGAGAGGTGATGCAAATTAACATCATTTAGCATTTAGGTAGTACACGTAGGAATGTACTCATTTCCGTTGTATACAATATACTGCAAAGTTACCAAGCATATCAATCCATATGACAAATAATAGGAAACTCTGGAGTTAACAACAGCTACTTTTCTCTGAAGAGCTTGCAACAATGCCTGGAGTATCAGTGGAAATACAGTGTGACAGAAATCTGTTGTCAAAATGAAGATGGAACTACTGAAATTGGCTTCTGCTACATGATTGCAGGGGGTTTACTGGACATTCCACAGAGATTAAAGATGTATATCCTCCTTCATCTCATTTGTTTTGCAGCAAAAACGTTGAGGCACAATAGACACCATTAGTGTCGGATTGTATCGAGGCTGAAGCTAATCATGCTACATTGAGCAAGATTTGACAGTTACTTGCTCCTGATAGTGGCAGGCAGCACTTTCATTATTCACCAGGACAACATGCTCCTGCAGAGTGGGTGGTATTGCTGTTTTTCATACTGCTCCTGGCTTGGCTTTCTTTCTCACTGGCATCACATCTCATCACATTACAACTGAACAACTGTGTATGCAAACCATGCAATTGAAATGATAAGAAAATGCTTCATTTTAGTTGTGAGGGACTGGAATAATTACTCAATATATGATATTGTTTATTATTATTTTTTCCTTAATTGTTCTTCTCGTGGGCTGCAAGGTGGCTCAGTGGTTAGCACCGTTGACTCGCAGCAAGAAGGTCGCGTCCCATTGTGGACACCGGGATCTTTCTGCGTGGACTTTGCATGCAGCATGGGTTCTCTCTGGGTTCTCCAGGTTCCTCCCACATAGTCCAAAATTATGTTGAGGTTAATTGGTGATTCTAAATTGTCCGTAGGTGTGAATGTGAGTGTGCTTGGTTGTCTGTCTCTAAGTGTAGCCCTGTGATAGACTGGTGACCTGTCCAGGGTGTCCCCTGCTTTCGCCCTAAGCCAGCTGGAATAGGCCCCAGCCCCCCATGACCCTAGAGAGGATGAAGCGGTGTATAGATAATGGATGGATGGATGGATGTTCTTCTTGTTTGTATGGCGTACTTGACATAAACTGACTAACACAGTTAAACAGTTTTGGACACATATTTCCTGCAGTAAGTATTTTCTAAAAGACCTGTTTGTGCATCACTCTAATGTTGAGAGGAAGCAGATACAAGATGAAAAAGAATTTAAAGAATTTCTTTGGGATTAGTAATGTTTTATCTTATGTTTTGAGAAGAAAAAAAAAAGTAAGAATTTCAAACAGTCTGTACGTTTTGCTCAGTCATAAGCCGGACAAGTTTAAAGGGTTTCACAGCCCCTGAGTTATAAAGTGTTCTGTAATTGCTGTTTTGTTTTTTAAGGGGAGTTTTTTGTTGTTGTTGTTTTTTGATTACCAGCATGAACTGTTGCTTATTTTTCTTCAGACTGTTGAAAAAAAAAAACAACAACACACTTAATACAGATTTGTGATGAATAAATATATACATTTTGAAGAACACTCTAAGGGACATACCATTATTACTCCAAACAGTCACCCACCTCTTTCTGTTTCTGTTTAATCACCATTATAAACAGGCTGTAATCAGCCTGGCTGCACTAAGGCTGAGTATGAACCCTTTCCTGTGATTGAGAATAACAACATCTCAGCCTCCCACCTAATGGGAGGGCCACATATTTGTTTTTCTATTCCCAGAAACAAGATGTATGTTGAAAGTGCGAGCATAGGGATTCCCCCCATCAAACATTCAATGCCGAAGTATAGACACATTGGAATACAAAAGGAAAGAAAATGTTAATATGTGAAGGTTTTAAAAAAAATAAAAAATAAAAAATGAATGTTGGACATCAAAAGCAGCAAAGGATGGAAATAATGAGCAGCAGAGCTACAGAACAATGTGCTGCTGGTCGTAATCTCACTCATTCTCCGAGAAAATCCAACACCTTGCCAGTTTTACCTTTTGCCTTTATTTATTAACAACACTTTGACAGGAACATCAAAGCACACAATACAAATATCATTTACTGTTACACAAAGACATTTGACGAAGCAAAGGGAGACAACCAAAGACAAAATTACAAGCTTTAGTTTTGTAGTTTTCTGTTCTTTTATTTCCCAACAACACCACTATAATATTCAGAGTGTTGTAGATGTTGATGTAGGGTTTTTCTATTCTCGTCTTTTCGCTGTTTTCTTTTGCTTCAGGCCTATCACATATTCATATTCAAAATTTAGTTTCACTACAATTGCAGACCCCTAAATACATTTGTCCTGCATTTATTTATATGTATACACTCTATATACTCGTACATGGGGACACCTATAGTGTTAGTCGACTGTAAATAAACTGTAATTAATCTTGCCTAAATACATTCTTTGGGATTCTAAAGCAAACATTGAAGCTTTAGCATGAGTAACCTCTTCAAAACACATACATTTTGCCCTAGCTCACCTTTAAACCTTGTTTTGAATCTTTTTCTTACACATACAAAGCTTTTAAGCATTCACACTTCCTTGGTTGTTCACAGCAAGGCCACCTCGGACGGAGTCTGTCATTGTCATCCACACAAAACTCCTCCATGTTTAATGCAGCATTACAAGTACAGCAGTGCAGTTCACTGTCCAAAGGGTTTTAATTACGTTCGGGAGCCACAGGCCTTTATGTACAACAGGACCTCTGACAATACAGCTCTGATTGTGATTTTGGACAAACAATAGGGCTGTGATTTGAGCCACTTGGCCAGTGATTGCTGCCAGAGCAGACTTGCTGACTTCTGACAGGGGATGGCGTCAACACCCTCCACATGAACCACTCCATACTGAGGTTGGCAGTGTTTGTCTGTGGGCGGTTTGCTGTTTACGTTTTTCATTCTCTTTGACTCTCTTCATGTTCCTTCTTCCTTCGAGGAAATACCTTTGTCAACCCTTTAATTTTTGATCCAGACAGAGGCAGAGAATACCAAGTGTTCCAGCTCTATATGCCACTGTGTTTGCCTTTATTTGTATACATGTAATTCCTGGGGCTAATAACAGTGCTGCTGCAACTTATTGATGAACAGCACATTTTGGGATCACAAGCTACTTCAGGAAGTAAGTGCAACTTTTGATTCACAACAGAGCACAGATTAGAAGTAAGTTTTGAAGGAAAGTCATCTCAGCACCTGCCACACTAAATGCTGAGCCACTGAAATTTGATCAACAACCGTATTAACCCCCTGCAGATTGTGTTATGCTCAATTTGCATCACAAAGCTGTAAAATTACATTTGTAACTTTTTAGGGAATTAAACTATCAAACTACCACTTTGAATACTAACAATAGCCAAAAAAATGCACTGCATTGAGGTCACAGTGAAGGACAGGGGATGTGATGGGCATGAGAGCTTTGGGTTAGAGAACGATGACAGATGAAACACAGCCAGGACTGAGAGCTCACTCTCTGGTCATTGACCACCACCACCACACTGATTCCACCTGCAGCAGGTGGTGCGACCCGAACACTTGATACACACTCAGCCAGACAGAGTGATAGATGACTGTTGGCCCTCTTTGTTATGATGAGAACGGGCTAGTATGACTACACACACACTCACAAATGGCATCTCATCAGGGACACAATGCCCTACCTCACACCTAACAGCTGCCCCTTTGGCTCGTCGTCTCCCCCCCGTCAGCAGCACTTTTTCAGCCATTTCTAATCTGTTCAAGTCTACACGTAGAAGCTGACAGTGTTGACTCCATAATGACTTTTCCAGTGTCCTCATTGATTTGTTGAGACCTGACCAAGTTTATCTCAGCCCTGAGAACCCCTGTCCTCATGGCACAAACACAGACATTCCATCAGATTGGACTTGTTGCAAAATGCAGTCACAGTCTGAGCCGGAGAAACAAAAGGTGTTTGCAAAGGCATCGCCGCGCTCATGCATGCTTGTGAGCATGCATGTGTTGAAGTTTCGAGTTTAATGAGGCTTCTCTTCAAGCTTTTCTGATATCAAAACACACCAAGACACTGCAAGACAGAAGCAGCTGATAAATCTGTTCAGCTGCTTTGCCAGTTGTAAGGCATGCATGTACCTTGGGGGGGAAAAAAAAGAGGATTTACAACTTTTTTCCCCTATCATCACAGTTGTGTTTTACACTATTTCTCCTTTCCAAGCTCAGTGTTTTATGTCTTTTAAAACAATGCTATTTTCGACACCATACGTGTTATTTTCTTAAGAAAGATAGATAGATGGGAAGTTAGATATTTTATTGATCCCTGGGTAAATGTAGGCCTCTGTAGCTTGTACGAGGTAAACAACAAAAAAAACAAAACCCAATAACAACAGACAATTTCAGGTATTCTGCAGTTAAAAAGTGGCAGTCAAAGAAAAAAAGAAGAAGGCACCGCTTTGTTCAGATGAAGTGATTAACAAAGACAGTTTAATTAAAGTTGGACGTTTGGCCAGTGAAAAGAAAAGATTTATCATCTCCATCAATTAGCTGGCAGAGAGAGCGCAGGCATAGAACAGACTAAGAATGTGGAGTCTTATTTTTATTTGCTCAACAGTACTCCCTGTAGCACAGCAATCTGGCAAAAACAAGTTTCAGTTGGTGAGAAATTTTATTTTGAACTCTTTTTGTATATTTTTTGGCCCACGATGTTCAAATTTGACTGGTTTGCTTACATCCAGAGACTTAAAAGAGGCTGGAAGATTTAGACTTATTCATGTACTTATTTATTAGTGTCTTGTGATTTGTCCAACGCTGTTTTATCCAAAATACTTTACATGTCATTATATATGCAAATATCATGACAACATATTTTTCCACCAAAAACATCATCAGGGCAATCTCTGTCTCTTTCACCTGTAACACATTTGATCCGTTCAAACAGTATTCACTCTTGGTAAATGTGCACCTTTTGTCCCGTTCTGTTATTCTTTCAACCTTCAGTCAAGACTGAATAGATCCACCCCTGATAAAGCTTTTTTTAATTTCTAATAAATATGCAAATATTTAATTTAAAAGCTGAAAAAACAAACCTACAGTCATCAGGAAGTGTTCAAGCAAACTGACAACATGAGGCATGTATTATGGATGGGGTTAAGTGAATAATAAAACTGCAGGTAGGGAGCTCGTGTGGGTGGACAGATGGATAAGGAGAGAGAAGTGGATAGAGAGAGAGAGGTGAGGTGGCAGCTTTGCGTAGGAGAAGGAGAGGATGGCAGAAGGGTGAAGCAGCTTTCTTCTCTTAGCAGGGTTGACTAGGAGGGTAGGAGAGCATCAAAGGGCTGGAGGTGGGCAGGAGAGCATACTCGCGATTTGATTCAATTAACGCCACATGCAAGAAACAAAGGGGCTGCTGCTGGGCTCTTTGTACAGCAACACGTCGCACCTGACATTACTTTTTACGAAAGCTTAGAGTGTTAGTAGCTACCTCTGATATACCCAGAGGTGTATGACTCTGGTTTGATAACCATGTCTTTATTGTACTTTCTTTTATGTTTGAATGTATTTACACCAATCAGCCAGCTGAATTGAATGGCTTTGATCTTGTCGTTTCAATGCTTCGCTGGGAAGACTTGGTGGTTTTTTAAGTGTGGCTATTGCTTTGATGCATACAACCCACCTAAACATAGCAGCACACATCCTGTGGCAACAGCAAAACCTGCATTAAACCTATGAGTCACTCTCATTTCCAGAACCTCTAACAACCTTAACCTTAGGATGTTTTAAAGGAAAGGTCGTGTCCATTACATTACATGAGCTGTCTGACTTTTTTTTTATGTTGGATATTAAAAGGTTTAAAAAAATAATCATCACGTTGCAGAAGTATTAGTGTTAATCCCTAAAATCCGTCATCATTGTGTAGAGGATATGTGTAAAGACGACACTTTTTAAGAAAAATACAACACACTAAGTGGATATTACCCTATAGCAAGATGTTGGTTGGCCACTCCCTTTGATCATGACGCATAATGACCAAATATGCTTTATTGAAGCTGCTTTGGGTCCAGCCATAGTACATTCGAAGCTCTACCTATTGTGTATTAATGATCTGCCAAGTGAAGCTGTCTAGAGAAATACATTCAAAAATATTTAGATGAATGCAATCATTATACCCCAGCCTGGAGGAGGAAGCTGTTTTTTTTTTTTGTTTTTTTTTTTTAATTCTGGATTTTGCTGTCTTGACAAGTCTAGCAAAAAGTCAAAATAAAGCGCCCTCTATTGTATGACCCTGAAGATGCTGTCCTAATGCAGGCAGTATAGAGGACTTCACCATGGCTGTCACTATGTATCTGCATGCTTGGTCCGCATTACTTCGATAATGAATACAGAAATATAACTTTGGCATGCAACATGGACTCAGGAATGGGATTTTGATAGGAGTAGTGAGAATGCAATGCTGAACGCTCCCTACATCTTAAGATTTTCATATTGCCTAAGGCCAGGCTCATCTCCTCATCCAGTCCGACAGAGCTCATGAAAAGAAAAGAGAGGGAGAGTCTGTTTGGAGTCCTTCTTGCTTGATTTGATTAGGGTGTTCTCCGTGGCTAAATTTATCCCTAGTGTTTTGGACAGTTCTCAAGGATAACTCTGTTGATTGCATTGATGATATGTTTTTATTCATAAACTTGCCCCCATGGTAGCCATTATTACTTTCCTGAACAGGAAAAGGAGGAGAGCAGTGGTCCTTCTGCGGAGTTATGCAAACCCATAAAACCACCAGTAATTTGATGTAATTCACTTTCTGCTAGTGGGAATATTATTTTATTTTATTTTTTATTTTTTTCACGAAGAATAAAACATCAAATGGACTTGTGAAGCTTGTACGCAAAACGTCAGCAAATTCCATCGGCTTGAGAATAACAAATATTTATATATATTAGACTTGAATCCCAACATTTAATATTCACGATGTGAAAAAGAGATAGTGTACCAAGTAACTTACATTCTTGACTAAATAATTGTTGACTTAATGGGAAATTTGCATCTTTATCTGTAAATGTCTTGTGTTTATGCTGTCTGTAAATAGATTCAAACTATAATTGAAGATTTATATTTGCTTATCAAACAGCAAGGACCCACTCTGCACTCTCAACTTGTACTAGTCTTTAGGGGATTGGGGTTGGCAGATCAAGACACACAGGTAGAACTACTGCCCCGAATGATAGCCAGGCTATAGAATCTCCACAGCAAGCATTAAACTCCATATGCAAGTAAATGTTTTCAGTGTGGGAATGTGAACAATAATTGGTCAACTGGATGTTCGGACTAATAGACACAATACAAGGTTTCGTTACACTCGAATGGCAACAAAGTTGTTATCTCTTCTCCCTTTTATTTGCAAAGAGTGGTGTGTAAAACATTCAGTTAGCAGCTTCTCATTTGCATCCAGTGTTGAGCATCGCTGCCTGTATGTGATATTGAAAACATTTCTTTGGTACAGGATCTAAGTACTTCCCCTGCTACTTTTAAAGGATCAGAGAAAATACAGGGATTGTGGGTGTTGAAAGAGACCTATCAGAGGAGCAGAGTTCAGAAGCTGCCTCCAAGACTGAAAGGTGAAAATGAGTGCAGACCAGTTATAAGTGAGTTGCTCATGTTTGTAACAGCCTCATGCTTGTCGGACCACATTTGTGTATGAGGAGCAAAAATATGCCCTCATAAGGACGGTTTTCTGATGCGGACGCTGTTCTATAAGCTCATTATTAAATGTGTCTGATTTTGACGCGCACAGGTTTTGAGACTAATTAAATACCAGAAAGGTAACCTTGCTCATAGTAAGCTTAACAGCTTTGTTTAGTCCAACAGAAAAGACAACAGAGTGGAAGTACTGCTACTTGCAAAATGAAGCTCAGCACCTTTCCCCAAAACTGTCACCCTTTAATCCCACTGCAGACTGCAGGCCTGCACCTGTTCGAGCTTAATATCTGATGCACACAAATGCTCTCATTCTTTTTTTTTTTTTTTTTTTGACAACAGAATATTACACATTACTGCACCAATCATTGTTAGTCAGACTGGTCATATCATACTGCTTTGTAATCATGGTACGTGACTATTAGAAAACTGGTGTTTCTCCAGTGTTTCAATTGGAAATCGAAAGTAGGCTCTGTCGAGACCAATTTAATTGTGTGGGGATTTCTTCCGCAAAAGCCCCAGCATGGCAGGAATGAAGGAAAATAAGTACTGTCCGCATAGTAAATGAAGTAAAAATGCTGATCCACTGTTTGTTCAAAGTCCCAGCTCTACCCTCACATTATTCTTTTAAAACACACCTTTGGAGTCTCTGAAGTTGAGATCCTCATGGTGTTTTGTTAGCCAACTAAGGAAATAGCTTTTCATCAGCATTGATCATTACTCTTTGTAGAGCCTATAGTGTTGACTACAGAAAAAACGTCTGGGGGAGATTGAAAATTACCTTGGAATACCACAGGTGGTCTGACTCTGCAGGACCTGGTCTTGGATCACAAGCAACATCCACTCTTAGGCACTGCCAAGTGCTGGTCTGTAATCACATTATATTCACCCTGCATAATAAAGGCCAAAGCCCGAAGCTACTGCTGTAGTCTAAATTACCTTTTTTAGGGATTTGTGTGTATGCATGCATGATTGAGCATGTGATGAATTACATGCACCAAAATGAAAAAAACAAAAAAAACAAAACTACAGCTTTCACAGCTGGTGGTTAGACATAAAAATTGATTCTATTTTAATACAATGCCTGTGTAATATGGAAGTATTTTAATTTTGATGTCATTTCATTCTCCCAACACAAACAAAAGTAGAAAGAGGCTGTGAGTCTGTGCCTGTATGTGCTCATGTCACTGATTTGATATGTGTGCATCCTTGCTTGCTTGCTTGCTGTATATCGCTCCTATTTTTGCTAACCTACTCATTGCCCTGCATGTCAGCCCATTCAGCTCATTAGGGCTAAGGGCACATCTTGACTCTGGCATTGTCATGGCAACACTAGAATTAAACTACTCAGGACATCTCAGGCTATTTCAGCGCCTTCGCCTCCCAGGCACTTAGGAAATCATGTGGAATATGTGCATTTTTTTGTGTGCAGCTGTATCCATGATTGCCAGGCTGGGAAATATGTGCGCCTGTATGTGTGTGTGAGGTGGTCCATATATACATGCATTATATATCTAGCTGTGCATGTGGGAAAAGACTTTCTACAGGTGATGAACCAAATTGCTATGACCTGTGTATGGCCCCAAAGCCACTTGTCTTTGCCTTGAAACCCTAATAAAAGTTGTCTGTCTGCAGCAGTAGCCGCTGCCACTTATCACATGATGGGATGAGAGCAGAGTGCAGCAGCAATTTGTATGCACAGAAACACTCTAGCTGTCGTGGGGTGGGCTAACCCAGGAGATTAAGAACCCGTGGAGGCTTTAGTGTCAGGACGAGATCATGTTTTGGTCCTAGTGATCAGCAGTAGCTGCCACATGACAGCATGATAAACAGGGGACTCAGACAGCACATCTAGGTTGATTTAAATACCCCCTCACACTCACCTCACTATTAACAGGGCCGTAGCTACTTTTGAAGGATGCACTCTCAATGCCTCGTGAAATATCTTGGTTAGGAAAGGCAGAGCAAGGGAGATGATGATATACAGCAATATATAAAGAAAGGAGCCCTTATTTATGGTATAGAGATGTGAACAAGCAATGGAAATCAAAGAGCACAGGCTGAGTATATGCATAATCGTTACATCTGAAATGCTGGTTCTGACCATTGTATTTTAAACAGTTGTTGAATTCACAACCAATTAAGACATTTTTTAGTCATGACACCATGAGCACTGGTTCAAATAGGTTCATTCAAGTGAATGAAAAGAAGTTAAAGTCTCACACTGGTTGTAGATTTAATCCCTACAAGCTAAGCCGTTTGTATCATGATTACATGTTTAGAAGTTGTTTGTTTGTTGGGCTGCAAGGTGGCACAGGTGGTAGCACTGTTTCCTCGCAGCAAGAAGGTCTCTGGTTTGTGTCCCGGAGCGGGCACCGGGATCTTTCTTTATGGAGTTTGCATGTTCTCCCCGTGCAGTGTGGGTTCTCTCTGGGTTCTCTGGCTTCCTCCCATACAGTTCAAAGACCTGCTGAGGTTAGCCCTGTGATAGACTGGTGACCTGTCCAGGGTGTCCCCTGCCTTCACCCTAAGTCAGCTGGGATAGACTCCAGCCCCCCTGCAACCCTAGTGAGGATGAAGCGGTGTATAGATAATGGATGGATGGATATTTTTTTCCAATGAAAATATTCTCTCTCTAATGGCTTACATGTAACTGTACAAATTGGTTACTCTAAAATGTGCAGATCTACGACGTCCCTTTCTTTCTCTCCACCCACACATCTCCATTTGCTGCAGCTAATGCACAACCGCTTACCTACAACTCTGTTTAGACACTGTAAAACCACTTGATGACATGTGATTGAAAGTTTTAATATTGGAGTTATTCCGCTTTTACACATGAATACCTGAGTTTGTGTTTTCAAGACAATCATCTGTCATGTTATTGGCTGTTTTTTTTTGTTTTTTTTTAACTCACAATGTGACTTCCAAAATATGAAAAACGTCAAATGATCATTCTACTAGTTTAAAGGCTTGATTTTCACTGGAGGGGTTATTTAAGTCTTTTTTTCCAAATGTCACTTCACAAGTGCCATGCAGCGTTGCATGTGCAGGATTGTGGCTGTATGGGGTTATTTGCCATATTGACTTGAGCTTATGTTCCTTTTTGTTCTCCAGTTTACCTCTTTAATGTCGGATTGACAATAAGCTGGCTCTGTTGTAAAAGGCAGCATTGTCAGTGTGGACATCTTCTACCAAGTTGGCTTTTGTAGTGCACCAGCATTACACAACCTGATTAGCATCCTTCCTCTAGGGTTCTCATGGGGTGAGATGATATTGGTTATAATGACATATGTCTTTGTTTTTAAAATGCTTCAGGGGGAAGCATACAATAACTCTAATCTGGGTTTTGGACAGAACAAAAACATAAGCATAAGAATGGGTTTTTCTTTTAAATGGAGGCAGTCGTCTGTGCTTACAGTGGTGGATATGCTTTGTGTTGGCCCTTTGGGATCCTTTTAAGTAAGCCTTATCCATGTAGCATAATTCCTTATAGGGTCTGCTTTGTTGTCACAAATAGGATTCAGCGTCCACTAGACGAGCACTAAGCCGGGGCAACAGTCTGCAATTTTTAAGTCATATCAAGATTTACAGTATATTGTATTCTTGTATTAACTTCACCTGACTTGTTTTCTCTCCAGATCAGTTAGTTGGTAGAGAATAAACAAAAAACGAGTATGCCAGCCAGTGAATTAAGACATCAAGGCTGCCAGAATATATGATTGGAAGTACTGCAACCATTTGAATCAGGCATAACAACTCAGCAGATACTACCTTGGCTCAGTCTTTTGCTAACCGCTTTCAGACGAAGCCTTTTAGCACCTGATGCTAAGATGCACACTGTAACAATCCCGTCACATGCTTTCACAGAGATTTAAGATGTGGATGAAGAAAACGAGACAGGGGGATATCAGCTAAGTGATGAATAAAGAAAAATAGAGGGGGGCATCTCAGTTGGGGGAACATAATGGATCTGAACTTAATCAGCAATCAACATTAATGTTGATGTTGCTCTGTTTATTCAAATTAATCATCAAGGACAGGGCACCCCCCCTCCCCATGGCAGAAGAGTGGAGAATTTGTCTCTGCAGTGCCTTGCCAAGGAAATTGATGATGAATTACTCCGTTTATCAAGTCGCCCCCATTAGCAAGCTTGCTGACGGCCCTGTCTCCATCCCAGAAGATGTTTTCTTTGGCTTCAGTGGATGGTAATTTGGATCTGATTTTTCTTCTTCTTTTTTTTTTCCCCCCTGTTAGTCGTCTGAGTGAAAAGTGAAACCGCAACAAGCTTCAGTAGTAATGGCTAGGTGTGATGCTGAACCCTAATGCATTTCACTTAACATCTCACTGGTTAGATAAGTGGATGAGTAGCAGTGGAGGGAGCAGTTATACCGAAGTGAGGAAGGAAGAGTGTGCATAAATCCCACGGTGTCTTCCCTGGCAGCTCAGGGTAAACACAGATTAATGCTGTTCGACCGATACATCAGAGAGGATGTGTGCTTAGATAAACAAGATATACTCGGGATATTCTAGCTGTGTTTGGATAGATTCTTGTCAAAGTTTTCCTCCTGTAATTTGGTATCAACACTGTCCATCCCCGATGACTAATAATAATGAGAAATCTATCAAAACACTAAAAGCTTCAGCAAAACAAAATATTTGTTAGACTCTGAAGTACTGAAAAAACAAAAAAAAAATAGCAGTTAAAAGCGCAGTCAAACCGATAAGAGAAAGTGTTCTTTTAAACTACCTTTTGTTTAACTGAACAAAGGTAAAGTAATTTGGCTTAGTTCAGCAAAGATGGCTCTTAGTTGTCAGGCTATAGATTGAAACTAAATGAAAAAACATTGGAGATTCATTAACCACTAACCCTCCATGAGAGATGGATGGCTGAGAATGGCAAAAAAAGGAGGTATAGAAAGTAAAAGAAGCAATCAGATGAAAAGGTGAAGAAAAGCTTGTGGCGGAGGAAAAATAGCCAGATATCGGAGAGCACATTTCTTGTGTAGGCCATTCGTCATATACAGCAGGAATAGGAGAGGAGGGAATGGATGGAGGCGTGGAGGGGAGCGACGGAGGAGAGGCAGGAGAGATGTAGAGGCTGGGGAGTGATGAACAGTTGGCCTATCCCATCAAGGATGCCTTCTAACCTGTGCTACAAAAAGGGGCATCCATCACACCGGCAGGCAGCAGCGCTTTACACAAATGCACAGGCATAGAAACACACTGCTCACATGCTAGGCTCCCGCTCACAAAGGGCACAGTGATCACCGCCAAAGGCTAGCGCACATCACCCGGCAGACTCTATTACACTGTGACGTGTGGAGAGATGTTCCTCTGCACCTCTTTTTAAGGTGCTGCTTCTGGAACAGACTTTCACACTTTACTTCAAAAGCTCGCATTTGTTTAATGAAGCGAGCTCAAGCAACATGGGTGGAATGCTGTACGCTGTCTTGTATCTTTGAGGCAGCAGTGGTTTCATAACAGTGATGTCATAAGCTAGTCCATCAAATGTCCCGGCTGCCTCCAGTGACATCTCAAAGTGACATATTAAACCTTTGCATGGTGGCAAACGAGCTGGTGCTTGGCTCTTGGAGGTAGTGACTGCTTGCTTGTAGTGTCCTCCATTCCGTCAAACATCGACATTGTTAATTTTACGTCACCTATAATTCATCTAAGAACACAAAATAATGTACTTTGAATTGAATATTCTGATTCTGCTGAAATGCTTTGTTTTTAGATGATAATTTTTCCTCCATATGCTGCTGTGCCAAATCCTGTTTTTTGTTTGTTTTTTTAATTAATAATGAGGACAGTTTAAACAGCTATTGTGTGCGTTTGAGTGCTTATTTGTCCATACGCATTTGACAGAGAACATTGTATGAAAAGACATGGTTTGAGGGCGGCATACTGGGAAACCCGTGTGTGTTAATCAGTGTGTGCAGCCTAATGTGATTGTCTGCATTTTTAGTTTGAGTGCAAGTTTCTCATCCTCTAGAGAAAACACCTTTGTTCTCCACATACTGCAGGGCAAGCATTTATCTGTGCAGCCCTGACACTCGCCCAGCTGCGTGTCAAATGAGCCACATGTATGTGTTTTATGTGAAAATGTGCATTTCACACTTGCCCGTGTGTGCGAGACAGAGTTTGTGTGTGCGCAAACCGAAGGCCGCTCATCTGTTTCCTCTATGGTCGGCCTATTTACGATACGGGGACACAAGTGTCGCTCCCGGCTCGGCAGATGTTGGTGCTAATGCCGCTCGACTGTTCACTCTTAATCATGTGGGCTCACGTCAGACGCCCTGCTGCTGCTGCAGTTATGGATTAGTCTCTTCCAGCTATTGACTGCTGGTGAAGCTGAAGGCTGGGGAGAGGCTGATAAAAGACACCTGAGTGTGTGTGGTATGCCAAGGCTCTGGCTGTGGTGTTTATTGACTACCTGGCCTAATCAACACTCGGAGCCAAAGGGAGCGCTTGTTAGCAGCCATGTACTGCTTAGATGACTGCATGATGTGGGAGTGTAGGTTGGAGGATGGATGGGAGGCGGGTGTGTTTGTGTAAATGTCAATGCAAGTTCAGGAAGATAAAAGCAAGGGGAGGAAAAAAATAAAAAATAAAAATGAAAGGACGATGAACAAGGAGAGATGCTCCCTCACACACACAACAACACACATACACACATGTCATAAATGCAGACTTTATAGAGTACAGTCAAAAAATCCTACACATTGCCCTCTTACACTTCAATTGAATTTTGGGTTCAGTATTTGTGCTGGTCGTCAATTTTATTTTGGGGTGTACATTTAATTAGATTGATATGAATATTGCCCCAGTCAATGTACAAATGTCTGAATTACTTGACCACTAGACAAAAGCTGTGCGTTGCTGTTTGATTGTTACATTCTGGTACCTTTTTTTTTTAACAAAATAATTCTAAATCCATATTGGATCCCTTCAAATGTGTGCATTATTGACTGACTGATGGAGGAGACCGAAAGTGTTCATTATGTACAGAAAGTTCAAAATGTGTGCGCAAAGATCAATACCATGACTAGAATTGTAACTTTATTCACCAATCATCATGTCATGTCCCTTTCTCAAGTCATTTTTTTTGTCTTTCCATTTTCTGATCTGCTTTATATTGTGTTGGGGAAACATGAAACATTGAACAGCAATAATTTGTGCTGCTAAAATTGGTGTAATGATGCCATTTGTTTAGCATAACATTTCACTGAAAGTTGATGAAAGATGGTATGGAAAATGTTACACACTAGCAATAAATAGTTATGCTGCAAACATTCAAATTCAATAATGTGATGCTTTTGATTTAGTTAAAAAAAAAAAAAAAAGTACCAAATTCAAATACAGTTTGCAAATATTTTTGCCAGAGCTGCTTCTTTGTCTTTTCAATTTGCAAGTTGGGGATTTTTTTTTAAATAAATGAAAAGAAAAAATAATTTTAAACTTCAAAACTAACAAAGCATTAAAGACTATGTTCAACTTTTTTTCAACTTTTTATTATTTTTTTTGCATCAAGTAGGTTTAAACTATCCTCTGTCTTACTGTCCTCTTCAAGAAAAGTTCCAGAGAAATATTTGTTTTAAGTGAATCACCAAACTTGTTTTTCCTCTGTTTTTTTCCCACCAAATCTTCAATCTGTTCAAACCAAACCACAACCCTAAGTGTTGTTGACACACTTCACAAGGCTGGGCTTTATTTGTGGAGACAAAGGCAAAGAGAGGCAAGAAGACTGAGAGGCAGTGTGGTGCGTAGACAGAGAAACGACACCCTTACTTAAGCATTATTAAAAATGGATGAAAGCATTACTTGCTTTTTTCAATATCAGATTTAGAGTTAATGAGGGAAATTAGAGCGAGGGGAGGGCAAAAAAAAAAGAAAGAAAGAAAGACTGATTGTACCAGGGAATGGGGAGGAAACTCGTCTGTGATGCTTGCAGCTTTTGTTGCCATGGAGATCAGTGGGGAGGCAATTAGAAATGTGCAGATTGTGTTTGAATAGTGTATGCATAATTGATTAAAATCATCTACAGTGTGGTTATGGTGGTGCTGGTGATGATGATGATGATGATGATGATGAAAAATCAATACTTCATTTTGTGGTGAATATTGGAGTGGATGTGACAGGGATGTTTTCTCAGTTAGAACTCGATACACACACCTGCAGTCCCAATCACTTGTGTGTTTGGTAATTTTTATTTTTATTTTTGCATGCTTTTCTCTTTTTTGGCTTGTGTTATGATGTTTGGTCTGCAGCAGATTGCTTAAACTGCTTTGGCTTTTAAAACAGTGGGGAAACAAGGTTTATATAATTGTCTCCCTCTTTAACTTTGTCTTCATAAGACTCCAGTTGTTAGGATTTTTCTGAGTAGATAAATGCTTTTCTCCCTATTTAGCATTCACCGGCATGGTTGTCATGGTGCATAAGTGATCAAAACGTCATTGGTGGTTCTCGGTTTTGTTTTAAGGTTTTAAGGTGTTTTAAGGTTTACAGTGTTGTTGACCTTCGTTTACACATCACCCTGCACTGGGGGATAGTTTTTAACCACACGGATGGCAATTGGCACTCGGTGCACTGCAAGTGTGATTTTAAAAGCATGTGTGTTTTGTATAAAATGCATTTATTGTAAGCTCTGTGAATCATTTTTCCATGTGGTTAATTTTGGAATTATGTAAATGCATTTTTCCCCCCATCAAAACAATTACAAATCATGGAAATCTGATTATTTTACTTTCACTATGAATAATTTAAAACGCCTGGCCAAGGCCAAAATAGCTTGCTAAAAGGTACTGTGAATAGGAAAAAAACAAAACAAAAACAAAAAAGCATTATTATGCTCAGGATTTGATTTTAGTTGTGACACATTGATGCTGTTGAAAAATGAATAGATCATTGTTCAAGCTTTGTACAGATTGACCTTAAAATTACTGATATACGTTGACTTAATAGGTTGAGAATGAAATGATCCTCATTTATGAAAGACTTTGTTTTCCTCCCTCATTGGCCATAACAGAGGTTTCCAAGGGATCAGTGTACGCTGTGGATTAAGCTGTAGCAGATCAAACTATGTTTATGCAGAACTTGTAAGCTCCATTTCTGTCCGTAGAGAGCCACTAGCTCTAAATGTTGCAGAAAAAAACTGTGCTTTGTTGTTCGGAAGTTGTAAATGGAAAAGCTTATACATACATTAACTTTCCTCAGTTGTAACAGAAAGAAAAGGAAAATAAAATAAATTCTGCCAGTTTGTTTTATGCGGTTGAAGTCTTGGATGGTCATATGGGGATGTTTTATGTTCCACTGGCAGACTGAAGAAGACAAATTTCACTCCCAGCATGATTGTTTTAATTAGCTGGTTTTACTTCAAACCAGCTAGCTCATGGTGCTGTCCATGGTGCTGAACTCATTGAGGATACCAGACTAGTGTTTCCCAGGACCATAAGGGAGCTACCTTATAGAATAGAATAGAATAGAACAGAATAGAAAATACTTTATTTATCCCAGACATAAGAAATGATCCATTTATCATAAAGGTTTTTACAAAGGCATCATTTTGTGGCACACTTTTTTGATCTCTATAGCCAATGCCCCCATCCTTGACAACTGCACAGGAGGTGGATTGTTTAAATTGTATTAAGACTTAGTAAGTTATGCATTATTAAGGCAGGGCCACTTTGAATGACAGTTGTGTGTCATTGCTCTTCATGTTAGAGTAACAAAGGTGTTACGTAAGTGCACTCATTTTTACTTAGTAACAACACAAAAGGAGGATTTGTAATATGTTTTTTTCTAACTTTGTCCTGAGCCTCTCTGTCCCTGCCAGCAACACCAAATTCACTAATAATTATCATCACTAGCTGGCCAGTGGTCGCTAACTGAAAAACAATTAAGTAAATGTAACTTTACAATCATACATTTGGGAAAAGAAGATCTCACTCAAAGTATGGACATTCAAACATTTAATTTAAAAATAGACAATTAAATATGTAAAAGTTAAATGCATCACATCAGTCAAAAAATACGGGTAAGTCAAAAATATATTCAGTTGACTGGCAAATTGAATTCTCACATACACGATAATAAATACTTAAGACTTGCTTGACCTGCAGAATAATTTGATGCTTTTTTTTTTTTTTTAAGGTTATCAAATCAGTGTAATTGTCAGATGTGGTAGGAGACACGATGTCATTCATGATTAATGTATCTTTTTCTACTGTTTAATTGCAGTTCACCTGTCATCCGTGTTATATTGCAATAATTAGAACACAGAAACAACAATAAGAAAAAAACGTCAGGGGTATTTGAAATTAAGTAAATACCAGATAATTATTTTTTGTCTATAAAAAAAGGAACATGAACGTAGCTAAGTAGCTGATGCTAAACCTCCCTACAGTATTTATATTTATCTTTTTAATGGATCTCCGTACTCTGTCTTTAACTTGTTTGCAGTGCTATGTGTGGGCTCACTGCCTCTCGTAAGCGCTCATTCCTGTCATGTTTTTTTTTTTTTTCCCTTCCCCTTTTTCCCTCACTGTTGTGCGTTCCCCCATGGCTGCGGTGTTGCCTACCTCTCAGCCAGGTCCTGGTCTCCATGGTGATGGGGTGTCCATGCCACTGCCTGGCATCGGCACTCCAGAGATTTGATGTTTGCTGGGCTTGCTGCCAAGCCTGCCGCTTTGCAGGTGCCAATGTGTTGCACTGAAAAACTGTTAAATCCATGACTGACACGAAGTAGTGTTTGCAGTTTTGTTGTGAATTTGGAATATGCTTGGCATTATAGTACAGGCAAACTTGTAAGAAACTTGAATAAAGTACTTTTATTTTATCCAAATATTGGAATTTGTACTTAAGGTGGAGCATCTTGTTAAGCTTATTTTCTGCTTGCTGCTTGAATTTTCTGATTGCATTTTTTTTTTTCATTGTCATTTGAGGGCTAAATAAATGCCTCATTTGTTGAGCTACATAGGACACATATGACATTTTAAGAACTGTAGTTATCTCTCTGGACACGGATATACAATTTCACTGCAATTTCATTTGGCAGACGCTTTTATCCAAAGCGACGTACATCTGAGAGCAGATACACTCTGAAGCAAAATAGCAGCATCAGTTGCATGCAGTTTCTCCCCCCTTTTTATTTTGTTTTGTGGGGATTAAAGCAGGAAATACTTATGCATTGACTTTCTTAGAAGAGATTCAAAAAACAATTCTGACATTTATGCAACTCTGCTTAGAAAGGCATGTGTCATATTTGTTTAAAAGAGCCAAACTAGAAGTAAACATACCCTTTTTGGAGGTATAGGTTTTGCTTTTTTTTCCCCAGATTGACTTACAGGAAATGTGTTAATTTTGCAAGACGCACAGCAGTCATTGTTAACAAGTCTTATAGCATGCAACAGCCTTCTTCAAGTGGAGTCTTCGGTGTTCTTGACATTCTGTTGGCATTCAGTATATGGTTTCTTAAAAGTTCTTGAGTTTAGTTTTAATTAACATCGTGGCCTTTGATTTCTTAGCTAAATTTGCATCACTGCTTTTCTCTCTTTTTCTCAATTATGGCAACCTGCAACATCAATCGCATCACCCCTGTCAAGATACTTGTTTTCCAGCATTGGGGGAAAAAACAAAAAAACAAAAAAAAAAACAACATACCATGTAAGTAGTTAGACACTGAGACGGACCCTTACAGAGTACGTAGGAGGCTTTTTTGTGTACTTAAAAAGAGACACATTTAATGGCTGTAACAGAATGGTACATTTAGTGTTGGCAGAGTCACATGTAAATGTATTGTGTCTTGGGTTTTAACAAAATGCTGCCCTGCAATCATTTGTGATATAATTATATTGTCATGTACTCATAAGCAAGTGTTACTTTTTCATTTGCATTCAATTAATGAACTAAAAACGGATTGATCCTCACTGAGGCTATAGTAGAGATTGTGATCAACAATTTGAAATGTCTGCAGTCAATGTATGTAGCAGCAGAACGGTGGCATTTTAATTTAGGCGCCATATTAGGTCTAAACACTGTCTGATCTTTCTGTATCGAATGCTTCCCTCACTACAATGGAACAATAATACAGATTTCCACCACACTCATGATAAAAGGGTGTGTTTGATATTGACTGTGTGACAATCCTATTCACATCCTCATTAACACAGAGAATGGCTGTGTGAATTGAAACAAACACCATTTCAGTCCTCTGTCTTTGACTGAAAGCGCAGCTCTTTAAATTGGTCTGCTTTTTGTTCTTTTTCTATTTGTTTTTCTTCGCCCGTCAGTCCGTCTTCTACCGTGTCTTATTTGTATTCCCTTAACAAACAGACACATTTGTGTATGATATATCATTTGCGTCATTTTTCACAGGTGAGACAGATAGATAAAAGATTAGACAGGTTTCCTCTCATTAGAATCACCGTATTGTTTCTGACACGAGTGAAGATGACCTCAGTCTCTGACTGTTCCATCTGTTACTTGTTTGTCTCCCTGTCCTCCCTTCTTTCTTTCCTCCCTCTGCGTTTAACTTGTTCTTTTTGTCTCTGATTACTGCCACCCTCTGGCTTTGTATCAGATGCAATCTTTTTGATTCCCTTTTGGGCTAAGCTGCATGTTTAGGGCTACACTAACAGTTTAGGAAATGGATGCATGGGTGGGGATACTGGGTTTTTTTTGCTGTTTGTTATTTAGTATTTATTTTATGTGCATGTTTACTTAATTGGTCTTTCTTTGATTGTTTTGAATCAAATGTCTTTTTTGAATCAAACGTCTTTAAATGTATGATTGTACTGTTCAATATTTCGCGTTTAGAAAACTTAGTACTCCTTGGTCTTTACCTCTTTTACTCTCATTCACTTTATCCTACTGTTCTACTGGATGTAGTTTCTAGAACTGAAATGGAATTTACTGCTTCTCTTTGTCTTATGTGATAATTGACTAAATATCGTCTTGTTGTGCACTGGTAACATCATATTGGGTTCCCGTTGGGCTTCATATGAACTAGTCAGATTACATTGAACCTAAACTAATTTAAATAATTCAAAATCCCATTGTTAAGTGTGAAATCACCAGGGAAAACATGACATTGCTCTGTGTCTAGTCTGTTGTGACAGTATGTGGAAAGGTGTGGGATAATACTGCCTCCGTTGACATGAAAATTGGATTTGATCTTGTAATAGCAGATTATGAGGCTGGATTGGATATAATAGCTGGATACGCTTTTTTTCCACAATTGAAAAGGCTGTAATGTGTTTCTTTATTATACCTGCATCTAATACCAATAGAGCAGTGTGCTCTTCTTCTAGTTATTTTTATTCTGTCAGAATAAGGTGCTGGGGTCCAAACCATAATGCACCTGTAGGTTAAGGCCATGGATTCAGTTGCCCTTCATGTACAGCTGATAAATGCCATTTTTGAAGAAGACGAAGAAAAGGAAAACGAAAAACCGTACTACACAAACATACACTTTGTCACATGCACATGAAATAAGACATTTTATTTCTCGTGTAGAAATCACTTAGTGGTTGTTTTCACTGTCGTTATCGTTGTCTTTGCTGTCAACACATTTGTCATCATCTGGGATCTGTGTCCTAGTTTCATATAAAAAATGACAGAGCGGAGTATACTAAAAACATTAGTAGTATAACTGAAATCTTCTTGAACATGCCTTTAAGCATTACCATCTCCAAATTCACCAAGATCAAAGAGGAGGAACCCTATATTCTATGACAGCACCAGGAATAGCTTGACATGCAAACAATTTTCCTTTGTCCTTGTGAGCTTTGATTGACAGAAGGTAGTTATTTAAAATCCATCAGCAAATGTTAAACACTATTTTCTCCTACTTGCACAGAATGGATGATGTTGATCACCCACCCTAGAAATACTATACTGCTAACGGTATGCGGCACATGATGTGTACTTCCAGTGTGTAGAATGAAGGCACAACTGTGTCTCCTTTAAAACGTCGTATTGAAGGCTATTGAATGCTTCTCTTTCTGATGATTTTTGAATGAAACTGAATAGAATTGTATCCGAGGTGTAACACTGCCTCTGTTTGTTCTGAGTCGTTGGGTACAGGATGTTTTGTTCAGTCTGAGACTTCTTTTGGGTACAAACTCTGATCTGAACAATTACTGTCACAAGTCAGCTCATGTCTATTTGCTGAACCTCCCTGAACTGTAATCACAGTGAGTTCCATACGAATACCAGTAGTAGAGCTAAGTGTTAGCGCTGGGTAGCTGATATCAGGTTTTAATTAACATTGTATGTGATAACTTACATTGTACATTTTAATAGGATTAGGAATACTCATTCCATGAGTATTTGCAAGCCATGTAAACCTCTAAGAGCTGTTTGATGCTAACATTTGGAGACCTTCAAACCTTTTAGAGTCAGCAGAAGCACCTCCAGTGAGGAAATAATGGCAGACTGCAAGGGTGCTTTTAGTTTTGTGTTTGTGGGCATGCCAAACCATCATTACAAAGGCTTTATAAAAAATGTGTGATGCAGATAAGTAGCAGCAGAAAAACCTGGACAATAAACAAGGTTTTTTGTGCAGGTAGGGAGTAATTTTCTCTGTGGGAACGTAGAACTCCTTTTGTTACGAACTTTAGGCTTTGTAAGTTTGCAGACCTTTGCCTTAAACAAAAAAGCTGTAAAGCACTATAGACCCTTTAACCTTAATAGTGAGACTTATGGACAGTCAGCTATGATACAAACTATAAGAACTTGAACTTATATAATGTTAAAATGTGTCAAAATAAATGGCAAAAATACATATTTTATGCATTTCTCTTTTTTCTGCTGTATCATAAACAAAAATACCATGATAAATACAATGACACCAATGCAAGAAAATAGACGAAGAATAAAGAATAAACAAACAAAAATTCTCTTCTGATTGCATTTATGAACATATAGCGCCCATACAACATGATCTATGCTAGTCCCTGGAGTGATCTAAAATAAGAGTGTTTCATCAGATGCATGTAGGACAGTTGACTGACTCAACCAAAGCCATGGCTTCTGTGTAAATATGGCTTCCCTCTCTCAGTACACCATTGTAAACTTGCTGTACTTGCCAGCATACTTGTCATCTTTAAATGTCTTGCTCCCATCTATATATATATATGTATAGTGTTCTTGCATACCCACACACATACCATCGCATCAATTGTCGGTCACCTTAAAATTGTCTTCTCTCGCCTGCACATTGACAGCTCCAACTGTGATCTGTTCTTTCTCTTGTTCCCTCTTGCATTATCTCAGCGTGCGATAAGTCGCCTAAGCAACTCATTATGCATGTTGCAGCTCTAGATGTTTCAAACTGTGACATGCTCAGATTGTTAATGGTAAAAGATAGTTTGTGCGGAGGGGGAATGGATTGTGGGTGGATAGCGATCGTGGTGTCGGGGGTGGGGGGTCCTCCTCCATAAATCAACTGTGTCAAATTACAAGATTGCGTTACATGATTAGCATCTACATAATGAGAGGAGTTCATTAGCCTTCTTTATTAGCTGTGATTGGGCGTTCCGGATGCCATGTTAGAAAAGCTTGCAGAGTTGGCCTGCATATATGTTTATTAAAATGAAGGGTTTGGCAACTGCATGGGTGTGTGTGTGTGTGTGTGTGTGTGTGTGTGTGTGTTTTGTGGCTCCTGGTGTTTGTTTAGTGAGGCATTTAAGTATGCGTGCTTAATACATAGCAATAATTGTGAATACACGTACGAGCACATCAATGCTTGCCTGAAGAGGGGTGAGTGCAAACAAATACACACTACTGTGCAAGTATACAAATCACGGTGTGTTGTCCATAACCCCCAAACACACACTCACATCACATGTTCCGTCCCCCAACATATACACACACACCCAGCCCCCTTCTGCGAAGCATCTGCTCAGTTCGAAGTGTATACTCACCTGCCCAGCATGCCAGCGCAATCCACTGTCACTAAATCCATTTAGTCCATATGGCTCCACCACATCTCTTCTTCAATGCATGCTGTGTGCATGTGTGCGTGTGTACGTGTGTTTGATTGCATGTGTGACTTTCCTTGTACCTGACTATGCTCTCAAATCCTTCTCAGAGGGTCAGCCTCTCTAAAATCTCCCCTGGGATCACTTAGGATTTTTCCTTGCGCTCTTCAGTGAAGTCTTCACATCTGTTTTGTATTCTTTCAGCTGCTTTGTGCTTTCTGTGTCTAATTGCTACACCACTGAGTAATAAAGTTGTAGACTTGAATCTGAATAATTTTGAAATGTTGAATTCATTTTGAGATATTATCTTGCATGTTGAGTGTTCCCCCCCATCTCTGATCATCACCTTGTGTGATTAAAAAGCGGTGAAAGGACGTGATGAGCATTACATCCTCTTGGTGGTTTTGTGCATTCAATTAAAATCCCAGTTTCTAATAGCAGCTGCTTTGAAAATAGTGCCTCACAATACGGGGGTGTTCACACTTGACATGGTTTAGTTTCTACATATTTTACTTTATAGTTAACAGACTATAATCTGATGTCTTTGTGCACTGGAACCTCTGGGACTGAAATGGCAGCAAAACATGTCTGAAAATCTTGAATACACTTCACCTACTACCCACAGTGCCACCGTTTCAGTAGATTGAATAGTAAATTGATTTCACTACAGTTGTTGCAACTGTATGTTTGATGCATTTATTTGTTTTCAATTACACACTTACACCCTTCGCATGGATTTAACCCTAGTTAGTATAATTTACAGTGCAGCTGCAGGCAGCGGTCAAGTCAAATCCATCTTTGTAACCCATGGGAGCACACACTGAGGTATTGTGGGTTTATTAAACAAAAGAAAACAAGGCATTTTGTCCTGAGTTTATGTAACTCGCTCCCATGTCATATCTAACTTAGCAACACAGCACCACGTTTGCAAGATACTATTTGGATGTTGTTAATGTTTTTTTTGTTCTTGTTCTTTTTTTTTGTATTTTGTGTTGGGTGTGTTGGGTGTGTGTGTGTCTGAGGGGGGAAAAAAAAGAAAAAAGAGGTTTCTCATTTACTGCCTCCATGCAGAGGTGAAGTACACAGGCACAAACACCCAAAGACACATCCACATGCACATATCCCCCCGAGTGCTCTTTGGCCCTTTTGTTTTTGTCTCTCTCTCGGTCTGTCAACATATCGTAAGTGTGGGATGAGGATGTGAAGCGGTAAGTGGCAAGACATGACCCTTCCTTCCCCTTGTGCCCGCACATACACACACACGCACGCACACACACAAATCCACACCAGGTCTCAGCTTGTATCTTGGCCATCCCATCCCAGTGGTATTGAGGTGCTATCTCTCTCTAACCTGTCAAGGTTGTCAGGTCCTGATAGATGGCAAACAGATAGCATGGAGGGAGAGACAGGACATAAACAATGCTTCTTTCTGCATCCTGCCCTTGCTCTGTCTCAGCCTCCACACACAGCTGCTGGTGATGGTGGAAAGCTCACCAGTAGCCTATCTTTAAAAAAAAAAAAAAAAGGCATCACTTTATCAAATGTTTCAGCTGTTTTGGTGGGTCTGTTTTTCTGTCTTTTTCAGTTTTTTTTTTTTTTTTTTAGCCAGGCCCTGTAGTTCTGATTGAGACTGGCTTAAAGGCAGAGTATGTGATTTTAATTTAATGTAGTTTTTGTCCAACTCAGATAATGTGTGGTTCAGGTAGCTAGCTGTCTATTCTGTGTGTGTGCTTAAAAAATCCAGTGTTTTTTTTTTTTTTTTACACAGCCTTGGCTCTGTACATGGGAAACAAACAAAGTGGCTTGGGCCAATTCACACCACAATGTTCCAGCATGTCCCCATGTTCGTACTTGTGCACATCCGTACTCATGCAGAGGATGGGGGAATGGAAAGAACAGGAGAGGGATGATGGGAAAGCGTGCAGTGAGAGGCAGAGGGATGGATAATCTAGCACATGCTAACCATCTTATGATGCCAAGTAGCTACATTTTAGAACTCTTTCTCCAGAACTGGACAAAACACAGAGGAAAGTTCTGATGTCTTTGTGATGTCAATAGAGTGTCAATATTCAATATTATGTGCCTATATTCCAATGCCAAAACATTAAGTCTGTTTTGAATTTCACTTCTGGTTATATGGGAGTTAAAAAGACTCAGATGCAAAAGCTCCCAGTGAAACTCATGCTGATAGTGAGTAAGGCCAGATGATTCATTGATGATTAATTGCAGGTTTTATGAACCTAATCCAATGACTGAGTGAAACCATATCCTCTACTTAGTTAAATCAAAAAGCAAATATCATCACACTAATGCATCACACTCCACCTAATTAGGACTTTTACACTGACATCAAACTGCAACCATACACCTGTCAGCCACATCGTTAACATCAGTAACAGGAGAAGTGAATAAAATAGATTAAGACATTACAAAATGGTGGTCTAGTGGAAAACTTTGGCTCGTGACATGCATGTGGATCTTCCTGTGACATATATCACCCACCTAAACATTATTGCAGTCCAAGTAAACCCTCACATGGCAAAAGCACTCTCCTAGCAGGGCAGTGCCTCCCGCCACACTGTGAATGGCTCAAGAAATGGAACAAGCCTCAGGCATTGACCTGGCCTCCAAACTCCCTAGATCCCAATCAGATCGAGCAAACCCAATCCAAGGAGGCCCTACTCTGCAACCAACAAGGCCCAAAGGATTTGCTGCCAGCGTTTTAATGCCAGACACCACAGGACACCCCCAGAGGTACTGTGTCCATGCCCTGATGGGTAGAAGCTGTTTTGGCAGCATGAGGGGACCTACACAGTTGGCAGAATGCTGTGGCTGTGTAAGCGTGATTAGATTGGATGTTTCAGTGCCATTACCACTAATAGGAAGCACTAGATCCATGAACCCTAACCTTTTCTCCATGAATAGACTCCCTACATCCAGATATATTCTCCAGGCAACTTGACAGGAAGACATTCGCTCCTTCCATGGTGCTATAAAAAAATAAAAATAAATCTTGAATCACTTCAATCTGGAATCTTGAATATGGACATTGTTATTGGTGGGTCAGAAAATAAGCAAGACGTTAAATCATAGTGTTAAGGTTTGACAATATGATCATAATATGATCAACAGCTGTGTTTTTCACATCCCTGAATGTTTACCTTATGCCTTTGTACAGCTGCACGTACGCGCACAAAGAATGTCAGAAAGCTCTCAGAGAACGTAGCACGGACATTTAGCATGCCCGTTATTTATGGCAGCGTGCTCCTCTCGGAGGTCAACACACGTAACGTCTTTGAAATGTAATTATGTGGCGATTGGTGAAGTGTGGATGCCGATGTGGCAATTTATTGCTGACTTAGTCCTAATGGATGGCAACCGAACCATTCCATTCAACGCACGCACGCACACACACACACACAGAGGAATTTCAAGGCCCTCGTACAAACTAGTATAAACGAATGATGGTGACACAGAGGTTGAGGCGATGAGTGCATGGCCCAGTACAAGGAGAGGGCAGTGGAGGTATTCTGTGTGTGACTGATCTCCTAGCTGATACTGCCTATCTGATTCAGGGTTAATGGTATAGACTTGAAGCTAATGAAAGTTTCACAAGTTCACAAATGGCTGTTTTAGGTGAGAAGTGAAGCTACTTGGGGGATGATATTGCCCAGCTACTGTATGCTGCAGTATCACACACAGTCAAGAAACTGCTGGAGTGGTCGTTTTTTTTGTTTTTCTTTTCCTCCAGTTTACAGATATGTTAAACCTGAATACAACCTACAAACGCCCCACTCACTCTCATGCATAGAACGGTATGTAGTTTGAGAGCTTCAAGGTCACTTGCTGGGTATCACGCGAAGACCAATTCAGCATGCTGAAAGGGCGCCGGCCTAGCTGGGATTGTTTTCCTGTGGCCATAATTAACTGCGAATAGAGATTAGGATTATTTCATTTAGGTAATCTGGCCCAGGAGTCCCCAGCCGGTAGTGGTCGGGAGAGATAGAGGAGGATAAATTGGTAATGTCTTATAATGAGCAGCTACAACAGGCATGCTTTGGCCCCAACCAGACAAATAAGCATGCAGTCGCCCCATTGCCTTCTCCCTCCATTGTGACAGGGCCCAGAATGGGAAATCATTTTTCCATTTATTTTTTAATCATTTTCTCAATTTTCCCCCTCCCTACCATCCGTGCTGAAAGTAATTTAATCTGTGGGCCACTTCAAAAGATGTATTTTATGCGCATGCTCACACTTGGCCAAATAACACACATTGCATGTCTATAGACTGGGACGCACATGCAGACCCATTCTCTGCTTTGCTCGAGGGTATGGTGTCATTAAGGGGAGATGTGTCCTTAAGCGTATTTCTCATTCCGTACTAAATGTTGTTTACTGTAGATATGTGTTTTCCCTCGAAGGGTATCCGTGCCACAGCCGCTCGAGTGATGAAGAAGCATGAGCAGATAGGAGAACTGGAGTCAAAACAAAGCCATCAAACAAAGCAATCATCATCTCGGAAATTGTTTCACCTCAACTTTGGCAAAGCTAGCATTTGCTTGTTGTCACCCAACAAAGGGTTAGAATAAAAAAAGAAAAGAAAAAAAAGCATGTTGGTTAAAAAACAAAACTCCTTTGAACTGCATCAAGCTTCTGAACTCTGCTTTTATCATGACACTGTAGTTGACACCAGCCTTGCCATGCACACAGGCTTAACAGTTTGCCTGCATTCAAAACGCAGCAGCAAATCCCATCCAAAAGTATACGTTTTCTCTCCCCAGCAATCAGAGTTGAGAGGTGTCTGCTCGCCTGCCCCCAAACACTGGTTTGCTTCAATTCCATGGACTGAAGATTTTTGTTTACCCTATTTAGACTGGTGGTAGCGGTATAAAGAGTGCAATAACCAATGATGAGCAGTGCCCCTGTAATTTTCTGAATACATGTATCTATGTAGCAGTCTTCCAGAGGCTAAATCATTTCTTCTGACAAATAATAAAAGAGAGGTGGGGGATTGTAGGCGCTAGCCCATAAATATTTAAGGACTGGAGGATTATTACAGAGTTGGGTTTTATAGGAAGCCTCAACTCTAATTGTTGTGGCTCGGAGGGATTCTGAATGTGTGCCTGTGCACGAATTTGTGCTGCCTGCTGTGCCATGCTTTAAACATTTTGCCAAGACATTGTGTTGATGGGTTTGTTTATTCTTTTTATGATCTCTTCAGACATCTTACAACTGCACATCAAGACCTCACTGTTTGTGTGATGTGTTTATGTGATCTCTGGCAGAACCTTTTTGTTGTTGCGATGGAATTTCCTTTCAAGTCTCTTCCAGACTTTGACCCCAAAAAGCACCATCGAAGAACTGGTATTTGTTGATTGGACAGGGTAGTTATCTAATGGGGTGTATTTATTTATTTATTATATATGTTGTTATTATTCTTTCCTTCATAATCTTTCCTCATAGTCTGCCCTAAGCTGTTATTGGTTCAGTGTAACACCAGGGACTCATGAAGGCTTTTAGAGATAAGCTGTTGATATGGTCTGTACTGGTGACATTCCGGTTTACTGGAACTACATTTTAATTGTGACTGATACGTTACTAACCTGTGTGTTCGCACATGAGGGAAAGGAACTCCTGACATATTCCATAGAGTAAAAGTTCAATTTAGTGAGCATGGTGGAATCCTGGCAGAGTGAGGAAGAAAGGATATCATTAAAATTGTATGAGGCCCGGTCATTTTTTATACATTTGTAAGGAATCCCAGTATGCCCTCTGCAGCCTCCTTTCTCATTCAGCCCACTGACCCTCAGCCACTCCCCAGTGGTGCAGACCACCTCTCGCCTTCCTCTTTGATTCTGTTGGCTGGTGGATGAGGAAAAATGACTGTGACATTAGCTATCGATTCCACATTAACTCATCGGGCTCCATCGCTGCCCCAGACACATTGATTTCTATTTTGGCTGTCACAGGAGAACACAAAAAAGGTGAGGCTTGCTAAGGTTTGAAAAATGGATGGGTTGTCCTTTTTTAAATAGCTGCCAGCTCACAACTCTGTGTTTTCCCAGAGCTGGCGACATCCTGCATGGCTAAACTTTATGTGAGCGTGCAAGTGGGGAGCAGAGTGATCTCATATATACTTGGCATGTGTTCTGCACTGACCAACATGCCCAGTTCCCAGTCTTTACACAAGATGTCATTCCTTACTAAGATGTCAGAAACCTCCATTATATGCAACGTATTTTTATTTGTTTAAAATGCACAAAGGCACATCCCACCATTAGGCATAATAGAAACTAGGCTCAGGAATATCCCACAGTTTCAGCCAAATTATGAATAACACTGCACAATGTGCCAGAATTCATCTGTGGACGGCCTTTTTGCATATGCTGACATAATTAACCAACTCTATACAAATGAGCTATGTTGCTGCTGTGCTAGTATCATGGTCTTTGTTCAGCATCTGGCTGGTTGCGCAGTTGAAGGCCTGCACACAGGATAATCGGCCTGATGGCAGGTGGCGATTTGTGTTGGGCATCAGAAAGCCTTTTTCTCTGATGGTTGGCAGAAGAATGGTCATGCCAGGGTGGACACATGAGAATATACCGAGCAGCGGTGGCCAGTTCTGTCAGCCACTCACTTGGTCAATCCATTGGTGTGCTGGTGTTTTGGCAGAGCATAAACACCACTGGGCAAACAGTAGTGGAAGTGTCTAATTACATTTACTACTGTTAATTAATTTTGACGCTTTATTCTGAGCGTGTATATTTTTGGGGGGATTTCAGAGATTTTACTTCAGTGTTGAAAACCGGCCGTGTTATTTACTACAGTTGGAATCCATTTAATTGTCATACACAGATGTTTTTGTTTTATAACTGGAAAACCAAAGATCCATTTGAATTCAAAGGTTAGTTACTGCAGAAGGTGTGCCTTTGTGTGACCATTTGTATATTGTGGAATGGTAATCAAAAACACAGTGGTAATGCTTATCCAACCTGCTGAACTGTCCCTTAGAAAGGCTATGAATCCCTGGTTTATATTCCAAATCCAAATCACCAAATGGAAAAGAAAGCATCATATTTTTATGGGAATAATACTACTACTACTACTACTACTACTACTACTACTACTACTAATTATAATAATAATAATAATAATAATAATAATAATAAAAATAAAAATTAGGAGAAGAAGAAGAAATCATTTTAACTACCTTCCTTTCTAGACTTAGCAACAAAACTTTTCACACAACTTAAAGAACAAGTACAGTGTTCAAGCAGGATTTTATTTCCCCCCCCCATATTTTTCTTTTCATGAATATTTATACAAACACTCTTTACACTTGACTGGCTGTAAGCCACAGTGTTCTGCCAAAGTGGCAGAAATGCAGCTGTCGTGTTTGAGCTGATCACTGTATGCATCTATTTTTATTTTTTTTTCTCCTCTAAGCAGCTACAGATAGTAATAGAGGAAAAGCAGGTGCCTCTCAAAAACATCTACACATTTCATGGCTGACATACCAAGGCACTTTGACAGATTAAATACAACGCATAGCCACAACATTCAAACCACTGACAGGTGAAATGAAGAACGCTGATCATCCCCTTACAATGAAATGTTCTGCTGAGGAAACTTGGGTCTTGGCATTCATTGTGGATGTTACTTTGACACATAGCAATCACCCAAACATTGATGTAAACCCAGCACATTGCTCCCTCGGCAACGGTGTTCCTCGATGGCAGTGGCCTCCTCCAGCAGGACAAGGTACTCTGCTGCCATACAGCAAAAACGATTCAAAATCGCTTAAGGAATGCAACACAACACACAGAACCCAAAGGTTCTACTACCCGATTGGTCAGATCTGTTTTGGTGGCATAAGGGGGACTTGCACAGTATCTTGCAGGTAGTTTTAATGTTATGTCTGATATAAATACCTTTCAATGTGATATACAGTATAAAACAAAACAGAGTGTATCCATCTTTGATCATGTCATTGAAAAAAAGCAGGCTAGAATATTGGGAAATAAAAATAAAGCCTTCAAAGTAGAACCTCAGTGTAACAAAAGTGTATACATATTGGGTGAAATATTTACATATTATTTTTTTGACTTGCAAATGCAAGTTTCTAAGGTTAAGACTCACTGATATAAGGGTAACAAACCCTCATGTGCACACTTTGAGCATTTGTCAGCCTCATGCTGTGGATACAAACCCTTTCATGCATTCTGTGTTAACCCATTTTGTTAACATATAACCTTGGCCACTCAGAGTAAACAAGCAAAAAAAAAGGAGCCAAGTGCTGCTAGGACTTCTAGGTCAACATTATGACTGGGTTTTAGGTGAATAAATCTTTGATACATTAAACATCACATGGGCAGTGAAATAAGGATTCATTGTAATATATATTTCAAGTAAAGCAGCATTGGCTGCTAAAGCAGGAGGTAGGTCAACATACAGGTAGCTTTATTTCTTTTATATCATTGCTCAGTGAAAAATGGCAGAAAATCCCTCATATTTGTTCAAGACCGATATCACCCATGCCCAAGAGAATCTAGTTTGTCATCAAAACAAACAAAAAAAGAAAAGAAAATAGTTAAAACAAAAAAAAAAGAATGGGATATTAGCAACAAACGGTGTAGTCACTCTTGTGGGCCTAAATTGTCAGTGTAATCTGTCCAGCCTTTTTCATTTTTAAGTATACATTAAATCAAATACCACACTTTCCATTCAGTTATTATAGTATTAACATGATGCAACTGAGTGATATTGCACAGGAGTGTACTCAGTCTTTACTCACTTGTAAGACTACAATTCTGAACCTCCAGGGCAGAGTTGACATTGTGTTTGTGCACATGGGAGTTTGTGTGTGTGTATGCACATTTATAAAGGAGAGAGTGTGCAGAGATTGATGACTAAAACAGCGAGTGATTACTCACAGGACCTTTCTCATCCCTTATTCCTAAAGCTACCCTTCTAGTCAACCATGTCAAGACCACTGAGAGTCAAAAGGTTGTTAAGCAGTCATGATTGACATATACAGTGCATTGGTACATGTTCATGTGTTTTGATCAACAACAAAAAAAAAGACAATACAAGATCTAGAGTATACACTTTAAAACTTCTAGTCAAAGAAAACTGACGACAAATTGTGGATAAAGAGGGAAAAAAGTCACCTGAACGTGACTCATATACATGCATGTGGACATACAGTGGTTTCCTCACAGAAGCTGTGGATATCAAATAAGGTGATGGCATTTTGTCTTGGAAGTGTTTTGACAGATCAACGCTAACTACTAACTACTGTATGGTGTGATGATGATTGCCATTGACCAAAAAAATGAAAAACATAAAAAATATAACAAACAAAACAAAGCACACAGTAGGCCAAACCTGGCAAGTAGAGAGAGTAGGCAGCAATGATTGTGTTGTGGCAAAAATAAATAAATAAAAGCCTGCATAATCGCCATGCTTGGAGCGCTCACATGTCATTGTGCCACAGTTCACTTCTCTTGGGCCTTAGGACATTACAGTAGACCGTGACAGTCCAACCCTTGGAGACAAATTTCCGGTGCACAACCACGTTAATGTCGAGGGAAGCTACAAACTCTTACTCTGTGAGAACTGTCATTTCTTCTGTTAGTGGTAGCCATAGACCCACCCGTCATCACCAGTGATGAACATCGACATGAAGGTTGGTTCACTCTGGACTGCTGACTGGCACAAAATGTGATGTTTTCTTCTCTGCTTCAGTTTAAGGTCCATGGAGAAATCACAAACGTGCACCTACCAGAACATGTGTAAAGCAGGTCCAGCTGTTAATAGAATAAGTCACTCAGTCTCCTGATACTCAACACCTGCACGTGCTCCATGCACGTGACTGTGGCATGCTCTGTGCTCGCACACCACAAACTGTCTGAGAACTTTTTGATCTCACCACATGCTATGCCCCAAAGCTTTAAAGGAATGGAACTCCCTTTCACTGAAAAGAGCACAGTGAATTTTTTCCTATTTACACTTGCCTTCACCTTTTTCTGCAATTTCCTCACTAAATACTGGCTTTTCAGTCTTGCCCTTTTCTGTGGCATGGAATTGCAGTTCAAAGATAGCTGAATATCACTCAACGCATGCTTCTAACTTCGCCACTCGTACATTTGAATTCCAACTTTGAAACATAGAAAACACTCAATCCTTCCATCTACCTCACAGTCATTGTCAAACAGTTGTAGCTTCTTGAACAGTGACAGTTGGCTTTATTCCTGAAAGACCAGCTTTTTTTCTGAACTGAGAGCTTTGTTTTTTGATCTGGCTGATGAAATAAGTTTGTTTTTACAGAGGGTTTTTTTGTTTTTTTTTTCTTTTTCTAAAACTTATTCCCAACAGGGATGACAGAGTAGATGCAGAACAAAACAGAACAACAGAATCTCATATACAGTGCAGACAAAGCAAAGTGTTTGTCAAAATATGAGCGACACAGAATAGCTGACGTTCTGACGTAGAATGAGCTGGTAGAGTCGCTGGGAAAGCGTGGACCAGCTGGTGTAAAGGAACAAAAGACTGGCAGCGCTGTAGACCGAACATTAAGAACATACATGTGCAATGTCTGTACCCACGAATGTTGGACTGATTGTACACCTCCCTCATGATTAGGTGTCCCCTCCTTTCTCATCTTCCACTTCTCTATCCAACAGCGTCTTGTTCCTCCACTTTCATCTTCAACTCTCCTGTGTTCTCCTGATTTCCTTTTGGAATTTCCTCAACTCACATTCGCTCATTTGGTTGTACATGCATGGCTAAATGTGATCAGGTGCTGAATTCATTTACTCCCTTGTCTCGTATGCAGATGACACTTTTTAAGCTCAGCTGATTAGAAGATGGGAATTTGTGGAGAGGATGTTCATAGAAAGGTATGATAATATGAGAAGAAAAGAGGGCGCAGAGAAACAGGAGGGGGAGGGAGTGACAGACGAAAACAAACAAATACAAATAAGACTGCCGGGGAGATGGAAGGTTTCAAGTGTGTTTTCGCTGGCATAGAGAGGAGGGAGATGTGGGAGGAGACAAGGTGTCATGGAAGAAATGCAAGGGATATTCAGCAAGAGAGGGGGAGAGATGATGGCAAGAATACAGATATACAGCAAGAGGGATGATGATTTTGATGATGATGATGCATCTCCAGCACAGTTGATAAAGAGAGAGAGAAATAGACGAGGGGAAGAAGGAAGAGAGGAAATGTCCATGCAATTACTGTGGCTGCCAGAAAGAGGCTAATCGAATGGCACTTGGCACAGCAGGCCTCTGTTCCACGCAGCTGGTGGAAGAGGGAGAGAATGGGCTTTGACAGCGGGGAGAAAAGATGGGACGGAGGAAGTAAAGGCTGCAGAGGAGAGGTTGCGGGGATGCAAAGGGAACCGGCTTTGAGGGATTCAAAACACGAGCAATGATGTGCACGGGGCAAGGGATGGGTAGAGAATGGGACACAAAACCAGAGATGTAAGCCATTGTGAATATGGAGAAAGGCTGGAGGGGAAGGATGGAGGGTTGCTGGCATAGGGAACAAATGGAGAGTGAGCGGGTGCGGGGCGCAGTCGATGTCGCGCCACAAGACATCGTGGTTCCTCCTTCTGTTGATGGGCTTTAGTATCAGCATTCACACTAAGCAGCATCACCCCTGTAGTACGTTTTTTAGATGTGTAAAGCTACACCAGTATTTGCATTTCTACAGAGTAAACAAATGAGTAAAAGTTAGCATGCTTTACATCTTTAATTGCTCAGGCAAAACATTTCTCATCTTTGAGACAGTTTCATTTTATATTTTTAAGCGCGTGTTCGCACAGTGTGTGTTTATCTGTGTGACTGAGTCGATCACAAGAGCAGAGTTTAATAGAATGAAGAGAAAGCTTAGGCGATCAAAGTAGAAAGAGAATCTTCGCTGGCACTCGGCAGCAACAAGATGGCCAGTCAATGCTAATTTCAATAACTCTTTAATTATCAGTGTCAGAGCTCCTTTGGATCATTTTGACTGCGTGAGCAAGCAAGGCGGAGAAGAGAGAGGAGGAGGAGGAGAGGAGGTGAGCTAGGGATTCTCAGTACTAAATTATTAATGAAATATGAATGACAGGCGATACAGTGGAGGTGCTTGAGATGAGACAAAGGGGCAGAGAAAACAGTGATAGAAACGTCTCTGCTGTATTATTGATGCTGAGTTTCGTTGTAAGGGGAACTTTGTATGGGAGTGAAGGAAAGGAGATGGAAGGTTAACATCTTTCTCACTTACTCACATTGTTCTGTTTCTGTGTATGCCATTTACACTCCCATGTGAACTGTAGCTTTTATTTCAAAAAATAAATCTCTTGTCTTTTTCCTGTTAACATTTCCCTTCTTCGTTCTGGGGAATCACTGACCTAATGGCATCGCCTCGTCTTCCTCTTTAGTCCTCCGCTGAGTCTGAATCACACTCATGGTTTACATTTGTGATTCTTGACATAGTGCTGTACCATTCATCCATTCACATCACATATTGTACATTATGCTCAAATGTGGTTTAATAATGAGGAGACAGCCGGCTCATTAACTACAATGGGCTTTTATTGCCGCGCTGAGGACCGCTTGCGTCAGAGTTTCAAGAGAGCCCTAAAAAACGACAATGCAGCTAACCCTCAGACTGTCCAGTTTAACCCCAAATTTGTTTTTTGTCCTCAATCTAAGGCACCATCGTTCCACAAAAAAGCAGCTTCTTAAACTGGACTTCTGGGGAGTATAATTCACCACTCTTTTTGTGAGAATTAGAGCGCTTTTAGGGGCTCATTTTGCACAATTGTGGACTTTGACCACACATGCTTATTATGTTTAATTCAGTTTTATTTATTTAGCACCAAATCAAAACATAAGCAATGTCAAGGCATGATAAATAGTAAGATCAAAATCTCTCATATTGTAGGAAAATCCAACAATTCCACATAATCAAACCATAATCAATTGTGGACTTTCCTTTTACCTTCTATACCCTCCTCCCACAATGACCAATAAACAATGCTTAGTTGGAATTAATTTGGTCCAAACTCTAAGAGAGAGAGAGAAAAAAAAACAAAAACGCTTGCTGTGGAGAAGCAGATGCTAACTGCCCTGAGTGGGGGACCTCTGAAAATGCTACCAGCCTGGTCTTTGTTGCTTCATTAACACTTGTTGACTTCTCCAGGGTTGGTAGCTTCATTTCGTGGTGATAAATACAAAATGTTTGGTTTTGTTTCTCTTGTAATATCAGATATACCATATGTGTGTAAGACCAGCAATGTGCAGTGCTGGTATTATGCATAAATGTGGAGAAAAGTATGTTTTGCTTTAAATCTTGCAAATGTGGGTATAAATAGGATAACAGCAAAAACAATATTGCTTCTGGCAACTTAAATTATAATGGATTTAGTAAGAAATAATATAAATTAAATCTGGACCCATGTTTGCATGTTCTGAATAATGTTAGTCTAGCTACAAAACAAATCATTCAAAGGAAGAATTTGGAGATTTCAAAATATTAAAGTTCAGCAAACACAATGCCAGCACATTGGATTCTCTGTAATTGATTTGATGGGCCACTCTGACAGATTTGAAAACATTCCCTATAGTCAGACACGATGACAAGTGCACAATTGAGGCATCAACAATGTTGGAGTATGATAACATGTTTAATCACATACCTGCAGATGCTGTAGTTCTGAACTCAAAATGAGCCAAGAATAAGCTTACAACTTGCATCCATGTGTTTTATTTCTCTCATTCATCACTAAATTGGCAAATTAGGCCCAAGTGTGAAACGTGTAATTTAAATTTGAGCTCGGTTCAACATAATGATAAAATAGTAAAAATTCAATCGCAGTCTCCGATAACCTTCTTAATTACAATAACAAGATAATCACAGTGGGTGTTTTTTTGTCTTGGCTTGGCAGCATATACATTGTTTTTTCTTTTCCCTGTGTGAGCTGTGGCAGAGAATACCATCTGTATCGTCTTGAGTCAGAAACCCACCCCACTTGCATAACTTGCTAATGTGACCAACAACTCTAAATATTTCTATAAAAAAAAACAAAAGAACTTAAGAACACAACACTGCTATGTGGCGTAACCGTGGTACCGGTGACCACACATTTAGTTTTTCTCCCATTAATATCACACGAGCTCTCACATATTGCGCAGCAGTGGACTGTCACTGTCTCTTCACTGTAAACAATGGCTGGAGTTGTCACAATACACCCTACGGTGTCAAACGTACCTTATCTTTTTTAGTTCTTCATTCAAGGTTACCTAACTGAGCCTCGGGGAACACTTCAGATGTCTACAGCGTAAAGAGTTATGACATTGACACAGGAGTCACAGCGGAGTCACGTCTCCCACTTTTGACAAGGTTGTGATGAGGCTGCCATCATATTAAGGGAAAAGGCAGAACATGCTGCATAGTTGTCAGCGGAAAGAAAACTGGGGGACAAAGTTTTCTGTTTGCGGATTGTACGCTTAGAAAGAAACTGAACAATCTCCCTAAATACCCCACAGGCCTGGGGAAGCACATACACACTGCAGCACACATATAATGAAACACCCACGTAGACTCGCTCAGCGATTGTCCTCATCACTGTGCCGAGGAAGTGTCTGCGTGTGCGCATATGCGGTTTCACTGAAGCAGCAAGGCTCTTCTGAGTCTACAGATAGTCAGGAAGAGACAGGGAATGGGTGGAACATATAGGCCCTGATGTCTAATTAACTTACTGCCAGTAGAGAATGTGTGTGTCCTTAAATCCAAGGCAAATGATGACCACTGGGGAGAGGGAAAGGATGGGGGAGAAATGACGAGACAAGGGGGTGCAGTTATCCAGAGAAAGGGGTTGCTGTGATGTAGAAAGTACCTCTGTAGTTTTCGTAAAATCGGTGTGCAAGACAGAAGCTGTATGTTTGTATTAAATATAGATTGACTCACAGTGCGTTAGTACTTTGCACAAAGTTCTTTCAAAAGAATGTAGAATGATTTGAGTGGAAAATTTACTTGGCTATGCACTTTTTACTGGCTGTTGTGATCATGTTTTCCCTGTCAGGAGCAGCAATTAAAAAAAGTATGGATTACACAGAGTAAGTGATAAAAAAAAAAACAAAAAACAAAAAAAACAAACAAATGGAAACCTGAACCCAGCATTTCTGGGGGATACCTGATGGGTATTTGCATGTGTTCTGAGTTTGGTCTTTTTCTAAACTAAAATTCTCTGTGATGCCAAATCTGCAGTATTTGTCTCACGTCACATTTTCTTTCTTTCTTTCTTTCTTTCTTTCTTTCTTTCTTTCTTTTTTTTCTCCCCAAAAAGCAAGGAAATCAAGTGTTGACGGCTAGTATGACTGCAAAAATCACTCTGTGTGAGATTGAAAAACAAACTCACTAAGACACAGAAGACAGACAGGAAGAGATGCAGAGGCAGGGGCAGAGGGAGGGAGGCAGTGAATTAGAGTCTTTAATTAGACCAGACATAGAGTGCTGTCTGCGTGTATCACACAGGCTAGGCCTGAAGGGAGGAGTATAAAGGGAAAGTCACTTTCAAGCTCCACTAATATAATAGAGCCCCCATGGGACCAAGTAGGGGGTAGATGTTTTTTTCTTTTTTTTTCTTTTTCTTCTTTTTTTCTTTCTTTTTTCTGGTTTGTTTGTTTGTTTTGAGCTTATTTCTGGGTCTGCAATTGTGTATTTATCTTAAGTCTGACTGCATTCACTCCGTGTAATGGTTGGCTCAAACAGCTGAAGTCATCAAAGTAGACCACAAGGTTAATTTTTGCCTTTTTGCCATTATCCTCCTCAGCAGCAACACAGCCACACACAAATAGAGCATCTTGCTAAGCCTGGTGTCATATCAGTCTTGTGTGGCTAAGCAGGCTGTTCAGTGAGTTGTGAAATTGAAATGCAGCCTTGGTTATTAGACAAACAGCCTATCACCCGTACTGCTAGTTCACTGTCAATAGCCACTGTAGCGTCAACTAACAACACAACTCATTTGTTGATTAAGAAGAGCTGTGCGTGCCGCGTATGCTTATATGAGCACAAGTCTGTGGGCCTGTGTGTGTGTGTGTGTGTGCTTACATTTGGGTGCCATCAGTGTATAGTTCACTGTGACTACACTAGTGTGACATATTAATCCTAAGCAGAGGTACAAATGAAAACATGACTTCTGGTTAAATATTCCATTTGAATCCATTAACCTGGTGGAATAGATAAACAAATGAGAATTTACAGTATGGAGTGTGTACACAGCTTATGTGTGTGTCTGTGTGTACAGCCACGGTATATCTGTATTCATGCTATGCTTCAGTTAAAAGTACAAGACAGCTTTGTTGTCAGTATCTTTGTTCGGCGATGCTGTGTTTCAGACAGATTGTATCTTTACTGTAAAAACCTTGACTGAGTGATCATCCTACTCAGTCAATTTAGAGTATATGAATTTGATTTCCTTAGTTTAGTCCCATATAGGGTACAGAAAAAGCACTGTTGGATAGCCTGAATGAGGCTGACAAGAAAAAATAAAGAAATGAAAGGAATTTTCAAGCTTATAGCGTCTGAGTTTGACCATGTTTATTTTTATAGGAAGTCATTCAGCCAGTGGGCTAGTATGAGGTCGTCTACCGTAAATGAAGTTTGGGAACAACCAGGGGCAGAATGATAATCATGAGGATTGGGAGAAATCCCAGTGGGCCGGTAACATTTCACAGTGATTACTCTAGCCTAACAATATTGAGCCTTGCTGCAGGCTTAGCTCAAAGAGCTGTGTGCTTGCAGAGTCAGTATCTCCAAATACAAACAAACACACTCTGTTAGGGCCCAAACCAAGTCAACAGTAACTGGGTTTACATGCACTTAAGTAACCAGGTTATAGTTGGCTTTTTGCAGCAAACTGATTCCTTAACTGTCATGTAAATGAGAAACCTGGTTTCCATAATCGGTGTAGGGGATTAGAGAAACCTGATTTTCCCAGGTAGATTTCTCCTGGAGAACACCGATTTCTCTGCCATGTATACGCACAGCTGGGCCTCTAATCCGCTTTTTACAAATGTGCATGTGCATGACAAAAGATTTCATAGAGGGAATGTAAGCGAGTACGGAGTGGCTGGATGAAAGGGGAGATCATTACATGGAGCAATGCATTCACGTGTTTAAAATAAGGCAGAAAAAAAATGTAACGATCAGAAATGGCCGTGTAAGTGCCTAAACTTGGTTTCCAGTCCACTGCTAAACTTTTGAATGTTTCCTGCGTTCACACACACAGATTCCTCTTTGACCAGCAGCTCCATTCTGTCTGCCTGTCTGCCGCCCTGACTCTTGAAATGCACTGTTTGCTGCGAGAAAATAAAACCCCTTAGAAAGCAGTCTGTAATTCTAGAACTGTACAATGCAAGTCAGTGAGTCATGTTTCTAAAACAAGTCAGGAATAGAGGAGAAATCTGGTTCCTAATCCGTTGCCTGTATGCACAGATTTACAGTGATCAAGTTACTGCAGTGCATGTGAACGCATTGCCAGATTACCTTTTGGAATGTGATTTCTCTGAGCAACCTGGTGCGTGTGAACATACTGAACAAAATAGCACCTCGGTTGATTTGACATGCTGAGTTTGGATATCATGAGGCGACAAGATAGTGATTTGAAAACTCTGAAGAAGGATGCAGATAACTGTCCTAAAAGCAAATGTTGCGTGAAAGTTGCTGAAGTTATAATGTAAGTGTTACAACGCTGTGTCTTGTAATACCCGATCACCTCCGTAAGAATACACTCCCTGTTTGGTCAGAGGAGGTAAAGAGATGAAACTACAACATAGGTTTACACACACTCACACGCTCAATAATTCAGGACCAGCAGCCATCAAACCAACACATGATGTGTGTTCTGTTTCTCTGAGTGCATGAGTGAATGACTTTACCGAGCCATTTATTGTAATTTCAATTTAAAATTTTATCTCTGGTAAACCTGGGTGTGGAAATAATGCAGTTGGATGTGGTTTAGGGAAATTCTAGTAATAAGGGTCCGTATTTAGGGAGCTGCATCAAAAGCAACGTTTTGTTCTAGTAGCTGTTTCCCACAAGTATCTCATTCTAACCTTTTAGGTGTGATTTTGTCACGACGCTTCCTTTCGAACAAACATACTTGAACAAAGAGTTGACGCTTTATTTATTCATCACCGTGCTGTCATTACATTTCTACCCCTGCTTTCTCAGAATTTTCACACATATCTGTGAGTAAGCTCTTACTACCACATGGATATAAATACTCACATGACCTTTACATTCCCAGAATAACCGATGAGCTCTCTTGGATAGGCGGAAAGCATGTCTTAAATTTACGAAGCAGGTTTTTGGCAAAGCATTATATTTTCTCTTTCCTCACGCTTAATCTTCAAGCTGTTGGATTTTTTTATTTATTTTCTGAGATAAGATGTAAGGTGTCGTACTACGACATACGATTCAAAATATGAAACGGCGTACTTCTGTTCTGAAAGTCCTCCATTGTCATAACCCTACCCCACAGCACGACAGAAATGTGGATAAACATGCAAACTCCAGCAGATTAGGATTATCTATGAATGAAACAAATGACTTCTGGTGTGACAGCAGCAGCAGTGTAAATGTGGATGTGTGCATAAAGTGATGCATAGTACTGTAAAATCTCAAAAAAACCAAAGCAAAATTAATTGGCGCCCTGGAAGCGGAAGAGCCATGCTGGAGCTTTTTATGCTCACACTGCAGTCAGGCTTGTCTGGCACTTGAAAGATAACACAGATAAATACACATGCCAAGGTGCTACACACACACACACACACACACACACACACACACACACACACACTGGGAGACTGGACACAGGCCATCTTACTCTGTGTGTGTAATATGCTTTAAAACAATAAATCTAGGAGATATGAACATACTAGCATTGCTTAATGTTAATACAACAGTTTTGCGAGATGATTATTAATTTGCCTCGGTTATATTTAAAAATGGTTGGATTTATGTTGCACTAAAACATTTTCTTGATGTTGCTAGTTGGTTTTGGACTAATACTTGGTCTCCAAAAAAATCCGTACTCTTTTTCCAAAACCTTAACGTGTCTGTTTTTTGTATTTTCACTTTATTTGACATGACCTTTAAAGGTGTTTACTTTCATGCGCAACTTTGATCTAAATATAAAAAGTCAGCATCTTTTTCAAAACTCTTTTGTTTTGACCAGGCAAAAGCAGAAATGCTATCTACTCTTTCATAATCTAATATTGGGGAGCCGTTATCTCAGCAGCTCAATGCTTCTATCTCCCCGCCTGCCATATGGGTTGATTCATGTTGCTGCATTCATCATTGACAAGCCTCCAGAGGGAAAAGTTAGCATTTATCTAAAAAGGTTTCCAATACAAGTGGAATAAATCCAATTTAGGCTCTTGAGCTCTGTTTGTTGTCTCGTCGGTGAACCCTCTGAGTTGATCGTTTTACCGTCAAATGTCAGAGGAAATACTGATCACATGTGACATTTTCAAAAAAGGAGTCTGCCACACATTTGTTTTAGCTATGTGCGTTGTGTATTTTGTTTCCACTTGTGTTCTGACTCATTCCAACATTTATTAGCCCATTATTTCCCCCCCCAAACATTGGCTTTATTAAAATCCTGCTGCATGAATATTGAGGTTAAAGTATTTGTTTGTCACGAGGGTCGCCAGATGTTTATATTTGTTACTATGCAGCTTTGACGTGTTACCCTTATTTGTTGAGTAGTTTTAACATTGTCAGGTACACAATGCCAAATCCCCCATTCCTTGTCTCATACCAAACGCTCTGCTTGTCTGCAAAAAGCCATGTCTCCCAGGTCCTCTGTGGGCAGCTACATTGTTTTTTGGATACAAGGATCAAGAGGTCAAGCGCCTTTAGCAACAAGTTTCGCTCATTAAAACACTTTCTCAGCTAACTGAATGCCTTATTAGTGGTTCAACATGCTGGATTACTTGCTTCTCTCAACAGTGACATTTACTCGAATTTGACCCTAAACTAAGGTTGTTTCTTTGTGTATTTGTGTATTTGTGTATCAGTGTGTGTTATTGTGTGTGTGTGTGTGTTTCTCCCCTGAGCTGTCATTCTTACCCTTTACAACTTCGTCCTCCCAATTTGGATTTTTCTACTCTGAAAGGAGGTTTGACTAAAGCCTTCTCCCTCATGGGTGAGCGAAGTAACAAAAGCTGTGCTCAAGTCAAAATACTGTTTGCTGAAGTAACAAAAGTCAAAAGAACTGTTTAAGTTATAGTACAAACCTATCTACTAAAGAAACGAGTTGGGTCAAAGCAACTTAACAAAAAAAATGTCTTCGCCAACTCAGTGATGCAGCGTATATTGGTTTTAATATAAGTGTGGGCTCACGCACATTCACAGTAAATTTCTACACTCGCTCTACTCGACTGCTGGCGATGACATTAACATATTAAGTAAAGCAGTTAACAATGGATAATTCTTCAGGCAGTTTGCCAAGAATTCCCATACAATTAAAAGAATAAAACAACATCAGGCTGCCTTCCAAGTAAACACCATGCTGTTGTTTTCTGTTTGTTTGTTTTGTTTGTTTGTTTTTATTTTTCTTTGCTTTGTCAACAGTATTTTGTGATAAAATATGCAGAAGTGCAGTACATTAAATTTGATGTGTGTTTCTCTTAAGGCAGTCCGTTTACACTTTCATAAAACACTGAAATGTATTTTTTGTGAGGCTAACTTGTATATTTTTCCAAGCAGTCTATATTGATTGCCACTTTTGAAAGTGTCCTTGTGCAAATATCCAAATTGGTTTGTGCCATTTGTGATATGTTTTTACCACAGTTCAATATAGAGTTAATGAGACAAGTTCAACCAGTTTTCACTGGAACCAATAGGTAAATAAATAAATAAATATGTATGTACATTTTATATGCCTGCGTTCATGAGCACTGCAACTGCCAGCCTGATCATAATAGAGAAAGTGGCCAGTCACCTGTTTTTTCAATCTTTAAATTAAAGAAGGTTTCTGATATTGCACCACCACCCTTTGATAGCGATGGCAAGGATAGCTCTCATGCCAGTATCTTTATTAAAGTATATCAGTGACTAATCACACCCATGCAAGAATCGTATATTAACAATAGACTAATTTTATGTCTATTCTACGATGGATAATAGGATAATAGTTATGCATAGCAGATATAGCAACTACTGCTATTGTCAATACAATCCAAGAAATACCATTAACAAGGCTCGCAGTCTGTTGTTCTGACCTGAGGATGAGCTTGGTTTGCAGACGGCAAACAAACCCAACACCCAACAAGTTTCATTTCTATTTGTGAAGTTAAGCCTCAGTGTTAATGTTGGTTGAAGACAGCTGATCTGACTTGCCGTTTGTCACGTTAACTTGGAGCAGCGACAGTCAACGCCAGCTAAAGGCCGGAAGTCCCTACCTGAATATGCTGTACCCTGAGCTTTACTTGAATAGAGTTGCAGGAACTATTTCCACTGGTGTGTCCAAATAATTTACACAGTCAAAATTCCACTTACGCAAAATGCTTCCTGGTAGTACCATGCATAGCATATAGCTTCTTTGTCCTAATCTAAAAATATGACTAGTATGTAATAGTTGGATAAACTCTTTGCATCTGTTTACCCTTGGGACGGGGGCAGGGACTCAGATTACGGAAGTGAAGGGTATGTTCCTTCTCAAGTTAATAGGGCTTATTATGTACTTTGCCAGTCTTGCAGTCAGCTCCCTGTTGGCTAAGGGGCCTGACATTCAGGAGCACACAAGCCTATCGTTAGTGTCAGTTTACTTGACATTTTCTTTGTGTCCCCTTTGAGCCTGGAGACTGAGCAGCCCTCCACTGTGATAATAGTCACCTGCCAGATACCCACAGTGGGAGGGAAAAGAAATGACTGAGGAAAAATGAATAAGCAGTAGGAAGACGAAATAGTGCAAATCAGAGAGGTAGGAAAAGAGGTGGGGTGGAGTCCTGAGGATGCTGCCATGCTGTCTGATATTATAGCCGCGAAATGGGTTGTTTCCAAGGTGACAGGCAATTAAATGCAAGTGTTTTATTCCCATTATTTCTTTGCTTTTCTACCTCCAATTAGTCTCAAGAACAAGAGTTTGAGAGAGAGGGGAGGCAAAACTGTCTCACAGCGAGGCTATGTACAAACACATGACAGTGATCGAGGAAGTCAAAAGGTCAAACCAGTGCGCCACCACCACAGTACAGCTCAAAACACGGCTTGCTTGAGGTGTCGTGTCAGGGTTATGTGGCCCAGCATTCTGTACCAGTACAGATCAGATTTAGTATGCAAATCACTCTTGATTCTATTCTTATCAGCCCTACAGAAAGATGTACTTTCTTTTTTTTCTTTACCACCTGCACGGTCCTCCAGCGCCCTTCAAATGCTGTCAATCAAAGTAATGGCATAAGGGATTAAATTACAACGCACAGTGCACTCTTAAAATGTGACCTGCAGCTACATTTAAAGGTGGAGGAGGAAAAAAGAATCTAATCAAGAGTCTTTATGCCAAGGGCTATGAAAATGCATGTCGTCTGTGCATGTCCTCCAATAGGTTTGAATAAAGTCTGTGGACACCTTGTAGACATAAATTTTACTAATAAAGTCAAGTGAGTGATTAGAATAGCAAATGCATGTAAACTGTAGATGCAAATTCGATGGTGCAAAATGTCAAGGAAAATGAGGCCACGTTAATGTAAATTACATGCTTAGTTAGCATATTTGGCACAATGGATCTAAACATTTTAGATATTTGTTTCAGTTTGACTTCACTATACTTGCATTAGATTTGGAAATATATTCTCTATAGCTTCTATGGACTTCCCACCACACTACAATCCACTAAATAGTATTATGTATTGTCACATTGACCCTTTATCTGCTGGAATGTGAGGTACTGTGAGAACCCAGCCAGATTTGGATATAGATACAACTTAAATGTGTTTTGTTCTCATTCATTAACTCACTGTACAGAACTCATTCAATACTGACTCTCCTGCTCCTTCGCCAGAATCCCCCAGAACAAAAGACACACTGTGAATGACATGGTAGCACATCCACTAGGGCTCAACAAGCATCTCAAGCGGGAAAGAAATGGCCGGTGCAACAAAGAACTTTGGATTCCAGTAAACAGGCTGTGAAGAATGCATATTATAGCCCCTTAATTACAGGATTACAATCAGTCCCTGGATCAATACATAAAGCAATCACCAGCTGTGCAGAGAAAGAAGAGTGAAGATGGTTGTTGTTGGGAACACTGCTCATGTATTCCAGCCTCAACACAAGACGAGACGGATCCATAATTGTATCCACAAATTGCTAATATAGCTAAATCACAGGCCAGGTCAGAGCACATTATAGACACTAGCCTCATATGAAAGATTTATACATGATTTCTAAAATTAAACCTCTTTCGGACATGCACTCTTTCCCGTTATTCTCATGGCAACTGAACATGTCAGCTTTGTGTCCGATTGAGCACCCTGGTCATTTTTCCATAAAACTCATGACAGCGATCAGACGAGGTCAGACCTAGCAATGTTTGTGTATGATTTTCAGTACAGCGCAAAATCCAAACTGCATGCCGTCACAAGCAACATATTTACAAGTTACGTCAAGCAATTTGGTGAAGGCTTTTTCCACATCAGCACTAATATTGCTCCAAAAACATCAGAGAGAGCACAAAAGATGGATTATGTGTTCCGAAAGCATTAAACTCATCTCTCTTCACTTTTCCTAACAATTTCAAATCTGTCACAAACAGAAATTTTATTAAAGTAGACCTTCACTGTGGTGAATGCAGCCTGTAACAGGTCATATTTTTGAGACTAACATCTTTTATTTTATACCTCTAACACACGAAACACAACAAAATGGAATTAGAGCAAATGGTGCAGGCAATCAAGAATGAATGCCATTCTAATAACATACGTGGACAGTTTCAGGATGATCCCACCGTTGTTCTGTGACGGACAGCACGTTGCCAGGACACAGCAAGTTTTGAGGGACTGGCCTGAGGCAGGGACAGTAATTCATTGGCTCTTGTCTGAGCTTAGTATACCACAAATGTTTTTGTTAAGGACAGCTGACAGTTCAGATTTATGTGTGAGGGAGACAAAGAAGGTAAAATCTATGAAGAGTGAAACTTAAAGCAGGTAGGGGCCACAGAGATCTGAGCAATCGATCAATCATCCCACCTCAGCAGTTTCTCTGCTCCCCACCCTCTGACACTGGAACTCGCCCCACTTTTCAAAGCCTGCATTGCCTCATCCTCTTTAACTCTGTCTCAGTTTGTTGCCTTAGCTTCCTCAGTCATTGTCTTCTTGCTTTTGTATTTGTTTCAGCCCTCTGCAATTGTGACTTTTACTCGGTGGCAAGCTTCAACAGCTATGAATATAAATAGGGATATGTCGTGTGTGCAGGAGTTTTAGGGGATGAGTTGGTGTATTCATGTGTTTCTTTAAAACTGGCCAAATGTTTAATAAGCAAACAAACGTTTTTCACAGCAGTTCACAAGCCTTTGCCTGCGCCTTGCAGCTAGCATTGGAGACTAGCCGCTGTCTGTGGACCCAGCAGGCCTGTTTGATTCATGAAGCAGCATCAAAGCTTTCATATGCTCCTTACATTTCCCACTGCTCTCTCTCATCTTGCTGTTGAATCGTTTCTCCAAAGCTGTCGGATAGTCTCTCTGCAGGGTGGTTGGCACTCATCGAAAGCTAATAGAGGGTGACTGTATATGCATATGTGGGTGTGTGCGAGTGTGTGTGTGTGTGTGAGAACAGTGAGGTAATGTGATGTGACGAGCAGATTTGCCAGCATGTGGTCATCGCGATTTTGGGTGTTTTCGCACGCACACACGCACAGACACTTTGTCTTGTCTTATTCCGTTCTCTCTTTACTAATTCCCCGAAAACTACCTAATCACTCCCAATATGTAATCCAATCGGCCAAAAAGCAGTATGTTAGGGTTCATTATGCGTTGACTAATGCAGCACACAAGTTTGGATGGAGCTATTCATGCAGCTCATCTTATTAAACCTGCTCTCTCTCAGTCTGAGCTGAATCCAATTTAATAACACATGCTGCACTGCGCTTTTATTACTGTAATATCCACCAAAGATTAGCCTAAAATGGCACTTTCAGGGCAGCATTGACAAACACGGACTGTATTTGTGTTCTCGTGACACTTTATCACCGTTTACGATGCTCTACATTTCCGGAGTGGGGACATTCTGGGTAGAACATAAATCACAGCATTGGTAGGGCAGGCAACTTGGTAGCATATTTATTTACGCGTACCCTGGTGCTTACATTCGCCTGGGATTCTCATGTGAAGCTACAGCAGGATTGCGTCCCATATGTGTGTGTGGGTTGGAGTGTGTGATGGTCCAAGTCAATGGCATTGATTCTACTCGGGCTTGAATTCCATCCTCGTCCTCCACCCCCTCAAGCCTTCACTGTGTAGCTCACAGAAATGAAGCATCCCCTCAAGAACAACGAAGGCCACAGATCACAGAGGACAAGCTGGTTGACACAATGTCTGCAGCAAAGTCCTTAGCTATTGCTGGTGGCATCGTTGTGACAGAGGTGGCAGTAGAGGTTGAGGTTAGCGAATCCTTTTTGTGTAAGGTGTGAAGGCAGGGTGGAGAAAAGAAGTGCATCCTTTAGGATGTGTTATACACAAAGTTGGATCGGGGGCGCTTGAAAAAATAGATGTGACATTGTGCTCGTTCCTGCTTTGAAATGTTGTTTTTTTTTTCTTCCAGAGAAATCAGTTTCAGCTAGAGAGTAGCACTTCGACAGCTGGAGTAGGTCTGGGGCTTTATGTTTAGAAATTTCAGAAAGTTTCAGTTTTTATTTACCTTCTTGTTTTTTTCTGCTTGCGTCATTCAGTTTTTGAAGCCAGCGGAACTTCCAGATCCAACGCATAGAAACACCCTGTAGTCTAAGCACCATGAACGGCTGCTGAGGTTGGGTAAATACACAAGGCAGATGATAAACACTGGCTTGCCTCATTACATTTGCTTATTCATGAAGCAATTGTTGGTTAGTTTGCTCTGCCTTGATGCAGACAGTATCGGTCTGACCCCTAAAAATACCCTGTACTAAAGGTCTGTTGAACAAATGGTATAAAATCAAATATCAAAGAAGCTCAACATTTAATTAATAGGCTTCTATTACGGGTGGCTAAATTTCAAATGAGTCATTTCTGTAATGTAGTCGGGGTTTTGTGTGAGGTTAATTGAGACCTTGACAGCACTTTAGTCTCTGCTGCATGCTTGTGCGTCTCGTCTTTCCTCTGGCTAGAGTGTCTGCTCTTGGGCTTTACGGAAAGAGATTTGATCAGAGTGAAAAGCGTATACTCCAAGTGTGTATATGCACGTAATCACAGGAGTGTTACCATGGGAGTGAGAGGATGAGATCGAGATGTACAGTAGATGCAAGAGAAAAACAGATGTATAGCAACAAGCTCATAAGTCAAAGGAGCTGAAGTGCTCTCAGGGATGGAAAGAATAAGAAAAAAAGAACACATTCTTTGTTTTAGTTGTTGCGTCTTGGCTGAAGTGATCGTGTGCCTCCTGGGATGTCAGAGGAGGGCTTTTCCAGTGCTCTGCATCGTGCAGAAGGATCAACAATCACCTGGAGCATACAGGGGATACAGGAAATGATTTAACGTGACTCGCAGTATGGATCAACGTACACGAAGGGATAGCACTGCATCGTATTACTGTCAGGCCAATATTGCAGTTGTTTTTTTGTTTTCGTTTTGTTTTTTTTGCCCCCTTCCTCTGGCTCTGAAATCACAAACAAATATAATATGACTGTGTTACCCTTAAAATAATTTACTGAGGGACCAGACTGGCTGGTGCTCCAGTGAACCCCCCACACCGCTATCATCCTCTCCTGTCACTCTCCAATCCTCTCCAGCTTTATCTCCTCCTCTCAGCCTTCTGTTCATTAAACAGACATAAACAAAAGAAAGTTTTTTGTTTGCGGCGTGTGTCTCTCCATTGCATGCGGCTCAATCTCACTGAGCTCATGGAAGCAATCACAAGCTGTTTGTTGCTTACCGTTAACAGCCCATACTTTGGGAGGCGGTCCAACTTAGTACATAATTGAAAATGGTTGCTGTGGTCCATTTGCTACGCTTTTGTTCTTCCTACATCAGCAACGCAGGCACCGCCAGGATGCTGCTCTTGGGGGATTTGCTTTTGTGTGTCATTTTTCCCCACCATCTCTTTCTCTCCCCCCTTTGATGCCTTTTTTTTTTTTTTTTTTTGATAACAATTCACACTTCAGTTGAGATTGCTCTAAATTTCGATTTCAGCCAAAATGCTCTTTTAAGTAGCTGTCGCTGTCTGGATGCTATTCGTCCCTCACTCGTTTTTTTTTCCCCCCCCACCCCTGAAATGTTTTCTTTTATGTGAGTGCATCCACTCGTATTATGTGGCCGTGTTTGTCTCAAAGTGAGCGCTATCATCCTCTTTAATGTTCCAGGAGTATAGCAGTTAGAATGTCACTTAACACTGTACTCTTTCTACCTCTTCAAAGCTTTCTTTCCTTTTCCTTGTGTCTTTCATGCAGCAGTTATCCTTCACCCAATACTGTAACAAACCCTTTTTCTTATATTGCCTACTACACATTGAAAAATTAATGGTCATATCTCAGTACAAAGTGCATAGATATCAAATGGACAAGCTATTATCCACCACCACTCTTCTCCTCTCACCTGAGATTGTTCCTGTAGTGAACTCGCTCGCTCATGAGATTTGGCTTTCAATCTGTCTGCCAGCAGACCACCCCCAGCTGACCAGCCCCAGCCTCTCTCCTCAGGGAAATGCACCGAGGTCTTGGAGTGATTTTGCTGTAATGGAACTTCAGGATAAACTAGATTTGATGATCCACCCATACAGGGGCCCTCTTGGCAGTTTGAGTTTGCCCTCTCTCCCTCCTATTTGAGCCCTAAACCTCATTACCTGAGGCTGATTCCTCATTCGGGCCTCCCTCGGGAAACAGAGGTGTGGAGGGGCAAATGAACACAGGAAGTCGAGTGTCACTTCAGATCACAGTTCATGTCAGGGAAGCGGTTGATTTGTATAACTGCAGAGTGAAGAAGAGGTATTTGGGACTGGAGAGATCTTTTTTTTTTGTAATTGGCGATGTGTGAATCTCTGCTTTTACCAATGATTCTTTTTTTCCCTCATGAATTTGCTCTACCTAGTTTAGGATTAGAACTACTTTGTATAAGGATCAGCCGCCTCATTGTTAATATTTCTTAGTTGAGATGAAGCTCAGTTGATCCTGCATGGCAATGAGGGCATCTCTTTAACAGAAGTAATGTGATTCAGGGAAAAGGCGGGATGTATTCCATAGAAAACATAGCATAATATGTATATAACAGTAAGGCAAGTAAATAACATGGGGTGTATGCAAATCTAATCATGAGAAATAGTACGGAGACCTACACAAAAGCTACTATTTCCCTTGCTCACTGGCTTCAGTGTCCACACTCTGACTCATGTGATTTAGGTGTCACTGTTGTGAGCGTTCTTGCAGCCTTCTTTCTGTTGTACCAGCTGCAGGTGTTTGTTCAGTTCTTGACAGATGCACACAGTGTCCTCCCTGGCTGCTGTAAGGCTGCTGTTTGACATGTGTCCATTGTACAAACTGTCTGTTTTGACTAGTAGTGTGTGAACAAAGCCCAATGCGGTGGAAGGAGGCCATGTGCTGCAGACAGACTGGCAGGCATTAGCAAAGTTGTCAGCACCTTCTCTTCCCTTTCTTTTTTGGGCTTTTTTTTGAGTTGCTCTTTTAATCCACTTTGTCTGGTCTTGGCACTGGTGTTTCTCTGGTTTGCCACCATCCAAAAATATATTTGTGTCTGATTCTAACCCAGCTGTTTGCTCCACTGTGATGGAAGTTGTTTTTTTAGATTTAAGACACTGCCAAACCATTATTATTCCAATGCAGATGAATCACTGTACACTGAAGTTGTTTAATATATTTAATATATTCATAAGCTAATATATATAACATTTTTTTGAGGGGATGAGAGTTTCAACTACAATCAATGTTTTTATTCGGGAATTGTAAACATATTTATTGAGTTACATTTCCAAATGTTCCACCCAAGAATATGGCTTTATAATTACCAATAAATAATAATTTAGGTTTAATGCTTTTTTTACTAAAAGAAATATAAATATTAAAGGGTTCATAGATCCTACTTGGGGAAGTTGCATATTGAACAATGATTGGACCATGATTTCCCCCTTCAGCATGTCATTCTGCACGGTGAAGCTCAAATATCCGAATAAACTATTAAGTAAAACACGCTTCTGGGAGGATGAGAGGCTGATAGTGAGTGTTTCCTTCTCAATGAAGTTCCTTACCTTTCCTTTCCCCTCCCTTCTTTCTTCTCCAGGTAAGGAAGAGTCAGTAGCCACCTTCAAGGGCAACGAGTTCTTCTGCTACGACCTGTCCCTGACACCCATCCAGAGCAGCACCGACGAGATCACGCTTTCTTTCCGAACACTGCAACGCAACGGCCTCATGCTCCACACCGGCAAGTCAGCTGACTATGTGAACCTTTCCCTGAAGAGTGGCGCTGTTTGGCTGGTCATCAACCTGGGCTCGGGGGCCTTCGAGGCTCTGGTGGAGCCCGTCAATGGCAAGTTCAACGACAACGCCTGGCATGACGTGCGCGTCACCCGCAACCTGCGCCAGGTAAACACTGCACGCAAAATCTAGGGCCGCTGCAGTCAGGATGGTGCCTCTGTCTGCCACCCACCCTATCTCTACTTTCATCATTTCTCTTTTCTCCTAGGACATGGAAAGCACAGGCAGTGTTTGTCTCACTTTCCTCCTCTCACATTTGCTTTCCTTCCTCCCATCATAACAAACGTTTCTTTTTTTTTTCAGGCTGAAGTAGAGCAGAAGAGCCTTGCTCCTTTATGTTTCTCTCATATTTAAATTCTGACCAATGACCAAAGATCCATCTCACTTTTATATTTAGGTCATTCAAAGGTAAAAGCATTACAGCCTACATGAAAATGCGACTATGATCCTAGCTGTAGTCAGACTATTGTTAACATACATTACAATGCAATCAAAGACAAATATGCACATGTAGGCTTTGTCCCAGGACATTGTTCTGCGGACTTATTAATGAACAAGTAAAGAAAGTGCTCTGCTCAGTAGGTATGCACATAATGTACTCAGCTACACAAATGGAATGCACCCTAATTTATCAAAGGTGACATTGCACTTAAAACCTTTCTGAACAAATTACCCAACACATCTTTACAGACCTTTAATCGTAGCTAATGGAAAACAAAAGAGCACCAGTAACCTGCATGTGTATGTACGTGAGTTGGTGTGGAATTTGTGTAAAACACTGTGAGACTATGCACTCCTGCTTGTTCTGTCTGCTACATGCTCAGGGAAACACTAAGTACATGCACATGCAGAGCACTGCCTGAATACTGGCCTCTCTGGATTCTCCAAGTCATCAATTGGCAGGTGCAGATACCAGCAGAGAGATACAATCAATTTCACTTACACTTGCCGTGCTTACTTCTTCACTTTTTTTCTTTTTTTTTCCTTTTTGGTAAATGTAATTGGAATGAATGGCTTGTCAGAACTAATAATGGGCATTTGCAAGCAGCCCTGAATACAAAAAGCCAAATGTGAATGCATTAACACAAAGACGGTGCATCAGCTTTATTTCACAGCAAAAACATCTCCAGAAAGTTGGGAAAAAGCAGCCAATACTATCAAGCCCCTTTACTTTTAAGCACTGAAGAAATTCCTCGCTTTGCAGAAATGAAAACCTGAGAGCAAAGTGATTCTTAATGTGGACTAAGTGCTGTTAAATTATAGGGAGACATTTCCATGCTAACCAGACTCTGCAATTTCTGTCACATTGCAATAATATTATTATGTATTTCAGCGAGGTAACTTAGCCATGGGTATAGTCCAAGATTTGTGGAACTAATGTGTCATTAGAATATACTGCACTTGCCTTAGAATAAGGGCAAAGGACTACACACTTCCAAACATGCACAAAGAAACTCAGCCTTCTCACAAACACACACATACACAGTCGGGGTCAAATATGTTATGCTGTAGAGCTGTGTGTGATCAGCAGAGTGCAACTAGCTTAATGAGTTTAGGAAGCCAACACGATTTTGAAGATTTACAGCATGAGCCAATCCACCTACCACCAACTGCACCATAACGATCATTAAGCAAATGTGAAACACATGCCATGCACGTAAACACATGCTGAACTGAGACTATTATTATCTGAATGCCTCTGTGTCTGTCTGACTATCAGTATGTCTATTCATTTGTAGAATTTAGAGTACACCTGCAGTCCACTGGGGGAAAAACAAACTCAATTTTATACAATTACTACAAGAAGAGTTACTATTCAACGTATATCAATTATAGTTATATATTAAGTGTCACTAAAAGTGTGTTGTTGATGCACATGGCTGGACTAAAATTGAAATTCTGTTATTCAGAATTTGTATAATAAGCTCCAGTCGCCCCCATGACTCTAGTGAGGATTGAGCGGTGTATAGATAGTGGATGGATGGATGTGTTACTTGAAACTAGCAGACACATCAAGTAGTGTTAAGGCAACCTCATGTACTCTTGTTATTCATGGAGAGAAAAACAAACAAACAAAAAAAAACATTTTGTTTCTATGAATCATTGGGAAAATCCTACCTGACTTTCAGATTTGTGAATTACCTGCACATTAGTTAAGATTTTTCCGCCCACATACACGATCCTCTAGATATGAAAGCCAGGTTAATCTCTAGAAATCTTCATGCTCTGTGAAAACTGCATCTGGCCGAGCAGATATTAAATCCCTGTACTCCGTCCATGATTTGACTCCGAGCTAACCACCCACATCGTGTTGTCCAGGCTATCTCCATTAACCCACATAACAGCTTGAATCCCCACTGGATCATTCTAATTGACTTACCAGGCAGTCCAAGTGTTAAAGAGCTCTCTAGATTTACACTGGACCATCCCCACGGAGAGACAGAAGCACACAAGTATCAATGACATTGACCACCTGTGACCCTATGTTTACCGCTGAGCTGATACCCAGCAGATCAATGATCGCTTGCATGTTTGGAAGTCTTGTAGCACAAACATGCATTCACACATGACGCAGGATGTAGCACTGTCCAGTACAATGACATTAGAAATAGGATATCTGGTCAAGAACTGCCAGAATTAAACACTTCAATTAGAATCTAAATGAATATTGGCCATTGTAGGAAAGACTTTTCAGGGCTGCTAATTTGAAATATATCGTCATGCTTGTTTTCTTTTCCCTTTACACAGTGTAGTTTCCAAAAAATCCACATAAATCAAAATATTTTTTGAAGAAGTATGTGATGAATACAACATGTAGGTCCTGCCCCTCCTCCTACATGCATTAGATGCCATTAGTACTTTTGTTTACATCATGTGTTCTTTAAATACAAAAACAACGCAAACACCCACACAAACTCCATTATTGTTTTCAGCAGCCCAGTGGCTCTGATACAGATATCTTTAAAAATAGACAGCAGTCTATAAGAAAAGTGTCAGATTCCTGCTGAGGTTATCATACATCCCCAGCGGTCTTCAAAGTCTCATCCATTCTGTCTCTATTGTTTTTAATGGCTCTTGCAGCGTCATGCATATCTACCGCTGGATCAGTAAGCTCCAAAATAAGTAAAGTCTGTGAGCTCGTACAAGCCAGCCTCACGATCTCTCTCTCCCTCTCCCTCTCCCTCTCTCTCTATCTTTCTCTTTCTCTCTCTCTCTTCCTCTCTCTCCCTCTGTATGTGTATATTCGCTGTCTTTTTCCACAAAACCTATGAATTTGTCAGCTTTGTGCGGGATAAAATGAAGCAGACAGAATTAGGTGAGGTGATAGGGACTCTCCGCCAAGAGAGAAGAGGGAGAGGGGAGGGGTGTGGAGAAATGGGTATGCGATATGCCTAACAAATGATCACAGGTTCAGAGCTCCCCTTGGTGGTATCTGCCAGTACTGCTGGTGTGTATGCAGAAAGCAGTGTGTAAATGCAGAGTTAGGCTAATCCTTGTGGTGTGTGTTTGATAGGCAGGCGAGCACACATGGCTTGACCTTTCATCAGTGCAAGTCTCTGCCCCCAATACAAACACATTCACACCCATTCTGCACCATCCACAGTGCACAGTGGCTCGCATAAACAGCAGGGCAGTCCTCCTTTCCTTCCTCTGCTTCTACTGACATGATTTACCATCGTGGACATCTTGTAGTCTTCAGTAGTGGTGACCATTCTGTCCTGTGGGATTACATCCAAGGTCTTAGCACAATGCTGAAAAAAGAACACAAGGGCAAAGAAGGAAACGTTCATGTCAGGATGTCCTGGGAAATGATATATCAGATACACAGAATCCAAAAATAAATAATAAAAAAAAAACATTGTAAAAATGGGTCAAATATTGAGCGTGCAATGTCACGCTAGTCAGCATACATCAAGCAGTTCAGGTCCTTCTGTTGATGTGTGCACAATGTGCAGTTTAAATAAATCTGCCCGTTGTCTACCGCACTGTATGTTTAGTATGTATTGATTTGCTGATCTTTTCAAATCCCTCTTTGATTTTCCTCGTAGCCCTGCAGACACAATGGGCACATGCCATTTTCCAAAACTGATCGTTTCTCGCTCCTTGCTCCTCACTCCACCCAGACATTGTTACCTCCATGATGGGCTGCCATCATGAAGGCCATTCTAATGTGGTTATTTCTGCTCCAAGGAGCAAGGGCGAATCCCTGAGGAAGCTAGAGCGACTATACAAGAGAGCCTTCACAGACAAGCTTTTACTGGACAGACACACCCCTTTATTGGAAATCTGTCGATGACTGGCTGATCCATGACTACAGTTTTATACAGACAGGCCAAGAACAGAACAGGCTCATGAGCATTAATGCCAAGATTGAGATCATACTGGTTTTCAGATTCACAGTCTAATTAAAATAGACGATTTGTGGATATGATTGACAAAAACATGAACAGTTTTCTTCCAACATGAAAACAAGCCTCATACTCATAATCTCTTATTTCCCCTTTTAGTGTGTGTCCTGAATAATAATCTAGTTATGGAGAGGCAGAGAGCCTGATGTCAATCACAGATTAAACACATTTAGTCAGTTCTCATCAAATAAATTTAGTCTAAAACATTTGTGGGAATAACACATTTCTGCTCAACATTCTAATCACAGCCTCGATTACTAAATAATGTATTAATAGACAGATCAGTTAATGCAGTTGCTACCAGTGGAAATATGCTTAATGTGAAGCTCAGTGTCTGAACAGAACACATTTGCACACTGTGGTTTTACTGATCTTAGTATAAATACAGAACATATAGGAAGACTTAAAGCTAAATTAAAAAAAAAAAAAAAAAAGGCATACTGAAAGTGGCATATGTGCATTTTGATCTAAAATTTGTTCTAACTGACAACTGATCCAGCTGTGCTACTGTCGTTAGAAATGGACGTCACTTTAGTTGACAGTTCAGAGGAAATGATGTTTAATTTTTTCTAAAAACATATTTCCTCTTGCCTCGTGTCTTTCCCTTGCACCTCTCCTCACATCTTCCATGTAATAGATTAAGATGCATGAAGATCCAAGTGAGGCTAACATAGATGCAATTAAGAGCATTGGCATATATCCACCGACTAAGCAATACACTACTGTATGCCCTGCAGTGATGCGTTTCAGCATTGACTTCTGGAAAAACCAGCCACAATTCAATTGAAAATCTCTCGGACAGAAACTAAAACCACTGGCGCCTGTGTTATTATGTCCATCCCCATTACTGTCATTACAATAACTCAAAGCCAATTCATCAGGTTTTATGTGTACTGCAGAGTTACAGTAGAGCAAGTGCAGGTCTTTGGAAGTTCAGTGAATGTCACATATCTAATTGTCTTTGCACATTAGATTCCCTTTCAGGTTTTTACATCACTGCGGCAGTGAAAGAGCATCGTTGAATAGAAGAGCTAGCAGCAATCAGCAGATTACTTTTATCAGCATTTTCCCCTGACACAATAAACCAACAAAAAGAGAAGTATCAATACCAGTGCAGCAGCTGTCAAATGTCTGGAACCCAATTAATTCAAGATTAGAAGCTATTGTGATGATACTAGTGTGGCCAGTATTGTTTGGTACCAATTAAAATCCAAGAAACGTGTTTGGTTATACTTAGTTTACCACTTTGCTTCGTGCTAGGTTTATAGCTGTTGGGTTGCATTTGGTTGGGAACATTTTCTTCAGACATGATGGATGGAGGACTTAGAGTTACATTCTAAGGATTCAAGGCCTTTATTGGTCACAGTTATACACGATATAACGCGCAGTAAAATGCTTTCAGCATGTGAAGTGGCTACATAGATGCGCACAGGGCTGTTTCCTCAACAGACCACTGTCACTTGGGAAAAATCAGTACATTATGCAATTATCTGCCACCAGCTTCTATAATTTTATCACTTTAGTATCATTAGTGTAAACCCATTCCATGGTTTGTTGAGATTATCATGATGCAACGCCAAGAAAAAAAAAAAATGTTGGATTTCCTTCCTTTGATCTACTAGAAAGATAAAAATACAGTTATCTATATGTATTCTTGAAGGGGTATCTTTCCATGTCGGCGATTACTAGAACAATCACAGCGGCCTCACATCGTAGCGGCCCAAATGTATGCTGAACAGGCACTCAGGTCCCACAGGACACTGTAGGCAGTCAGATAAAACATGAGACACATACTGACAGAGGGGAAGGAAATGTGCACTTGTATGTCTGTATTTTTGTTTGCGAAAGAACGGTTGTGTGCACAACAGAGAGCGGGAAATGAAGTGTAATGCTACTACGAGACTAAAAGAGTGTCTGAGCGGTGGGAGGATAGGGGGAGCACAGGGAGAGACAGCAGTTTGTTCTGTACTACGAACACAAGAACAGAGGCAAGCTTTCTTTTAATTCCCCAATGTGACTTTACAACTAAAAGATTCTACATCCATTGTGTCACAGAACTGGGTCAGTAGCTTACCCAGCATCTAGAGATAGAGACCTTTGAACTCAATATCTCTCTTTTCTGCTATCCCATTTTTCCTTTTTGCATCACTGTCACCCTTCCCTTCCTTTTACTCGCTCACCTACAGTACCATCTGTCCCCTTGTCTCTGGCTTCCTCTCTCTTTATGTCAGCTTTGATGTTCTTCCAAGTTCCCCATCTCTTTTCCATATAACTGGACAAAAGGCAGCAAAGGATTAATGACTGGATGACTTTTCTCATGCTCTCGCTGTGCTCAATGAACAGCCCTGATGTTTAACTACTCGCCCAGAGTTGAGCCGGAGCAGACGAGCTTTGATCTGTGTCAGGATCGAATTCAGTAAAGGTGACATTGGGAATTCTAAACATATGACCGTTATGAACCATATTAGCATCCACTGAGATATTGCAAGTTTGAGAAAGCAGATTTCTTTATTTATGAAGGGCTGACACATTTTTAAGTCCTATTTAAATGCTTGCAGACACACACGTTGTATCTTCTAGGAAAACCTTTGTAATGTATTTGCTGTTCTACAATCCCCTTCCTAAAATAAAATACCGTCTTTAAGCAAACTTTGAGTTACAAAAACAAAAAAGGCAACTAGCTGAGCGATAACAAATTCATAGCTGTAGTGTGAAGAGAAAAAAAACAAACATTTTTTGATGTTAAAATGTCTACCACAACAATAGCATGTGAGTGGTGAAAGGGGAGGAAGTAACTCTCAATATTTTTGTTCACTGTAAATCAGCAGGCGTGTGTGTGGCTTTTTATGATTGTGGAGGCTCAAGCACAACTTCATAGTCGATAAAGGATACTAAAACTTTACAAACACAAGCAGCAAGCCGACATTGTTATTTGGTTTACCCATAAAGTAACACACCCCCAAAACATCTAAATTTATTCTAACACTCATGCATGTCCCCCATACATAATAGAGACTGGTGTTGGCTAGCTCTGTATTCAGTAATATCCAGCAAACACGTTTGTCTCATTATGTGTCTTTTCACTCCACCTCTATATAGTTGTCATATGGAGAAGCGGACCAAGTCAAGGGATGGAAAACCTTCTGAGGAAAAATATACTTTGCTCACCAAAAAAGAAGAGAGAGATTTGAAAATGAAACACTGTCACAGCTCAGTTGCTGTCATGGCTAAAAATTTCATCACGGAGAATCATTGTCATGTATTAGTGTTATGAGATCTTTTACATGCAGTGTGATCTTGTAACAGCATTATTCCTTTTGAAAATGAGGAATTTAAAAATTCACTGTCACATTTTAAACCCTTCATTCACCATTCCGTGATTGAAATGTCGTAATCCCCACGACACCGGCACCATATTTAAGAGCCACACGGCTTCCAGTGCAGGGGAAACGATCATTTTCCTCATTTGTTTCCCCATAAAGCGACAGAATAAAAATGCCATTCCTCCTTCTTCAATCAATACTAGATGCCTGGACACCCTCCCTCCTCTTTCTTGTTCTTTCTGTATCCGTTCAGTGTTTTCCATCCTTTTCTTTTCTGTACAGCATGATCAGCGGCAATTACCCTCCATCCTCTTCATCCTCCACCCATCCGCCCCCCCGTCTCCCTCCCCTCTCATCCAGGCATCCTCCAAGAGTTAGCCAGAAATCCTAAGAGAGCGCCAATCATTTCCACTCCCTCTCATTTCCTCCACCCTCTCTCTTTCATTTTTACTCCATCTCTCACTTCTGTTCGTGCTAGCAATTTGTCACTTAGCAACGGTGTCTGTGAAGCTGTTGGGTAGCGAACCAACCTTGGCTGCAGTCCTACGTGAACCCTTTCCATCCAGCTAAGTCACCCAGTTAAACACTATAATATGAATGATAAAGTAACTCCTGACTAATTCAATAGAAAGCAGTCCTTGGATCTGTTTGACTTTGTGGGGACAAGTGCAACAAGTGCACAACAAAGAAAGATTCAATGTTTATTATACTGTGCACCTAGTAAATTAACCTGAGTCTTTGTACATTTTTTTTTAGAGCCAGAAATTTTAAAACCAGAAGAATCTGTGGAATTTCAGCTTTCCAAAGGTCCTTGAACTACTCATCAATGACATGCTCTTCTGTCAGGGAACGAAGCTTAAAAAATCTAAGCTTAAAAGTGTGATATTTCATCAAAATATATTTATTCTGTCATTTAAAAAAATAAAATAAAATGAAGAAGAAGAAATAAAAAATCATATAGATAGATTGTTTTCACTAACCAGATTCGGCAAAAAACCCTAAATTCTGTGCTCGTCACAACAACCATGAAGTCATTAGTAAGTGTCCAACAGTCATGTGACAACAATGATGTGACTTTTTGGCTGAATTACAGGCAGAACTCAGACGTAGCAGATAAAAACAAGTAGAAAATAACTCATAAGTCGCAAAATGTGTAGAGACCCCATTTTCTCAGTTGGTAAAAATGTTTATACATGTTAATTTAAGATTTTTCCATCTTTTCTACAATGAAAATCACAGTTTTTGGAATTATTCATGGCATTAAAATCTTGTTTTACTGCACAAAATATGTATTTGAGTTCCCGCTCTCTCTAGTCATTGTTGTGCTGTTTCCTAGAGATGCAGAACTTTATATTGCAGTTACAAAATGAGCAAAAATGTGACAGGAGCAAAAAAAATAAAAAATGCCCATAAACTGCTTTAGGTTTAGGGGATTAATGGATAACTGGTTACAGGTTGGTTCCTCAGTCAGTAATAAAACATGTAAAAGCACATAAACCTTGTAAGTTAGTGCCAACTATTCACACGTTAGCGTCTCAATCGGGTCAGCATAATGTGTTTTAGCATAATGACAGATTTAAGCTCTTCTGGCCAAATCAAAATGCTATTTAGAGTGCTCGTCTTTGCCAAAACATACACCACACACTGGTGTAGTGATGATAGGTATTGCTATTCAAGACAAGCATGGGTAGTGGATTTGTTTGATGTACATAATGACATGCTAACACCCCTGTAATCCATCCTCAGTTTACTGCCAATGACATTTTAAGTATTTCTAATGTGCTCCAGCCATGCTGAGTGGAAGTGAGAGTGCAGTCATCGTGTGAATGTGGGCGGATGTGCATTTAGGATTTTTTTTTTCTTCTTCTTCCTATTCTTGCTGATTTTTTTTTCCCCTGTCTCTTTCTCAGTGCTGATCAGAGGTCATCACCTCAAGCACATCCCCTGTCTGTACGATGCTCCAACTATAAACACCTTGTGCTAAAACACCGACCTAGCTGTTTGATACCAATGCTGAGAGTTTCTGTGCATTTCAGTGAAGAAAAAAAGCTCATTTGCATCACATTTCCACTGCATTAGCATATCAGCCCACATTCCCGCACTCACTCACTCATCAGCCGAATTTGCCACTACCTGCTCCAGCACTTTAATGTTTATTCATCCTTCTGCTTCACAGACTTACAATCAGATAACCAATCGCTGCACCATTAGTACATTCAAACAGGTGGAAACAGATAATAAAATGTTAGTGAGACAAATGCAGGTAAGGGATTAAGATTATGGAAGAGCACAGGACCAGATGGCTGAATAAGGAGAGGGAGGAGGCCTTGCTAAAGAAGCAAAGATTAGAACATATTTTAGTGACATAAATTAGACCTAAAGTGGAAGATTAGACAACAGTAATTAATTGCTTCCTGAATTCAAATTAAGAGTGCGCTGCCGTGCTCCTGGTTCAGTTGGTGAGTTGTGATAATCTAATTGGGAGTAAAGGCAAGGAGAATCGGATTCTGTAGCAAACCGCAGTACCGCTGTTGGTGGAGAAACTCATGTCTCTGTCACAACTCATACAAGCAATGCCGGCATTATATTGCATTGTATGTAACAACATTGTCAGCAGTAGTACAGAAATGTTGACATTAAAATGACAGCCTTTCACTTTAATTCTCAGGGATAAACAACAGACCCTCATGCCTTCACTGCCGAAGCCTTTTGTTGTAATTTGTTCTTTTTCCATGTAGCTGAATTCTAGAGATTTCCCTTTGTTTATTCCTTTTGTGTACTTCAGCCTAGCTGTAACAATTTTTCTTATAAAGTGCATACACAAGTACATACAAAACATAAACTAAAACGAACATCTGGAGCTACTCTCTCTGAAACATGCATATTCATGTTCAGCTGCCATAGCTTTGTGCCACCAAACTGGATCAGAATGTATTTTAAGAGTTAAGAGGTAGAAATAAACATTAACTATACTGTTAATCTTTTCCCCCCCAAGTTGTTATAAATTTCTAAATTACAATGCCTAGTTTAGTTAGATGAGCCATCTGTCTATAGAAAAGTATTTCCTTAGTTTTAGGAGTGCTCATTCCGCAGGCATTCAAGCACTGAGCTAAGCCTGGCTAAGACTGCAGCACAATTTCAGAGACAAAAGTATGTGCATTCTTTATTTGGTGCAGGCAGTGTGCAAAGACAGAATGCAAATGATATCCTAAAGAAATACATGTTAATCAATAGTTGAATAAAGTAGCTTATTATGAAACTTAAAATTTTCCCGTCCGAGCATTTGCAGTTGTGGGTTGACAATGAAATTTGCCTCACTTTTGATGTGAATGGAATCTAAAGAGAAATAAGACAGTCAGAGATGTGGAAATAGCAACAAGGATGATAGGAAGCAGAAAAAGAGAAAGAATTATGACCATCTACACTGCAGTACCCATGGTGTTCTCCTGCAATTTTCATGCACATATTCTCTCTCACACTCTCACAGCTATACAAAAGCCCACCCCTCCCGATGATGTTTGTTTGCAGACTTCTCTCCACCATAATTGCGGTGACATTTATATTTGCACCTGAAGCCTGTCTGCCAGTTTCCATTACTTGGAGCCAGACTTACAGAGGGGCAGACTCTGACTGAATGTCAGATGATTGGAATGAACGCAGAACCAAATGTACCTGAACAAGCTATTTTGAATCTAAGTCCAGCTGCATGCCGTCTGACAGGGTCACCCACAGAGTGCCCGTGTTACTGAGGCAGCCTGATGCATCACACATGCATAAATGCCTAGCTACGAGGCACACATGTAGGTGTACGCGGCCACATGCTGAATTTTTCATGTGACACTAATCATTAATTCAGAAATTTTCACCCGATGACAAATAGCACCTATTCCCTCTCATCCCACCCCGTAATACAATACCGCGGTATTACTTTTATTTCCTATTTCTAAAGGCTCAAGTTGGAAATTTGTAGGAGAATGGTCATCAGTCTCAGAACTTTCTCAGTTACAATGATAAATCTATCTAGACTGGGAATCTTGGCTCCACTGCACCATCCATTGATCATTTTCACAGCTTTGTCATTAAATATTTATTCAGCTTATTCGCTGGTGGCCACAGTTCAGTAATGGCCACCATGATGAGTGTGTAAAAGATCAGCATTTCAACAAAACATCATCTTACATCTTCGCTGAGTTTGGCAGGAAACCTGCAGGTTTTCTTGTGCACGTTGACAGAGCAACTGTTTCACCTGTGAAAGCTACAAAACACAGATCGTTGCCACGTTCACGGTACTATTAATAGCACAGTTCCCCTCTTTTTTCTACTTTGTTCCCCAATATTTAATAAATGAAGGTTTCTCAGCCCAGGGGGGCCTTTGAGACTGATGCAGCACAAAGTTGTTTGTCTGAGCCTGTGGTTGTTTACATGATTGGAAGCTTTATCCTCCCATCAGCAAACATCAGCATTTGCTGCCTTGGTTTTTCCCTCATGGTTCAATTACAGAAAGGGTGATGGTCTGTCACGGCAGGGGTTCTAGGCATGTTGGATTTGCGGCAAAGTTGAGCAAGGTGCATAGAAGAGCAAAAATATAAGAGAGTAAAATTAGCAGGATGTACACGGGATATTCTTGCGTTCATATTTTCTCCAGAATTATCCATATTTATCATTTGGTACTCTGAATTCTTATCAGCTCAGTGTGTTTCTTTAATACTATCACCTCCTAATACAGACACACACACCACCCACACAAACGTCCTCCTCACGAAGACGATTTGGCACTCCTGCAATGTTTTCTGAGAGGGATAACAAGGGATTCATCTCATATGCTGCGCTCTTGTCCAAGATGTCATGCATTTCTCCCGTAGCCATCCCGCGACGACACAGCGCACACTCCTCCAACATCTCGGCGCACCACAAAATGGGGAAATCATGACAGAAGCCCTTTAAACCAGCTAGTTACTAGACCATTCTGTCGTGCCGTTTGAGAGCAAAAGTAGAACAAAAGTTTAATTTTCTGCACGATTGATCTTGACAATGGAGCACTAGTTCAGCAGTACTTACAGTTCTCAAGCCTGCAGTAAAAAGTCTGACTTGTGCAATAGCTACGCCTCTAGATCTTCTACACATCTACTTCCACACATTACTTCTAGCCCGGCAGTGTGTTCATTTTGTACCTTCCACTTCTTCTTTTTTTTTTTTCTTTTCAAATCATGAACCCAGTGTAACCCCCACTGTAGAATATCTTTTTTACTGAATGGCTGGGTAAGTACGGTGCTTCTGAACTTAAAACAATAAATCCTAATTTAGTTGCAACAGCCCGCTAAGCTTCATCTAGACGCTTCTATAGATAAACAAATCAACAAGTGAAATGCAAATCAGGGTTACAAAAATCTAATTTAGCATCGAAACAGTGTGCGAAAAGGACCATAATCAAGTTTGCTTATTCACTCCATTTAGGTTTCACAGGTTCCATTCATCCATTAGTCAGCATACCTTGACCCTGTGGAAAATCAAAGTGAACTGCCTTTCTCACAGCACAGGCAGACACTGCTTACTCACATAACTGACGCACATATGTTGAGTCATTATAGAAGATTATGCAGGCACGGTCCACTCTGACGTCCGGGTGTAATCTCTTCCTTTCATTTCCACTACCCATCTTCTCAGTGTTTTGTAGCATTCCAGAGATCATCAGCGGTTTTTGAAAGATGCGTTTTGCACGACTATTCCAGTGACAAAGAACTGATAGTTCAGAGAGATAAGTTCAACATCCAGACATCAACTGCCTGCAGGCGATCTAAAACTTAAAGCACTCAAAATGTTGCATTTAATAATATCTAATTTCTATTCCCTCGCTGTATTACACCGAATCTTTAAATGAGTTCTGAAAGCCCACCAGTCACTGTCACCTTTGTAGGGGCGCATTTGTCTAAATTAATAAACCATTGTCAGGTTGCCACTTTTTCAAGCTCACATCCATTCTTTGATGTATCAGACATTGTTTTCGTTAGCTCAGAGACATGGGAGTACAGTGTGGCACTGATATGCAAATTTACACCCACCACTGAATCTTTTTTAGCTAATTAATGGATTAAGAGGAGTCATTAGACAAAGTGGGTGACTGGTGACAGCACTTTACCGTGACCCAGGATCAAAGAGTGGGTGTGCACGAAGCTTCAAATTGGCCAGTTAGCCTCATGGGGAGAATCTTGTTTATGGTCACCACTTGGATTCACTTCCCACACAGATGGCACGAACACATTGTAATGTATCCCACACACAAACACACCCACAGTACTGTACCTACTGTACGTCACACAGGGACATACTTCCAGACTGAACCTAAATAAAGGTACAACATTTATCTTGTACGTGTAATGTGTCGGTAGATTTTTATGTTTTTTCGTCATTTGCATACATCTCAACAACCTGTCCTGGAGCTTTGTGTTTAATTCTTCATGAACACCATTGTTGTATTCGCATTGCACCAGGCAAGATAATTACCCGGTGTAAAATCTGATGTTATCTGTGCGAATGGCCTAAATTATAATTGGGATTTCAAGAGAGAAAAGTGTCTCATTCACCCTTTTTCGGCCAGATTCTGCGTGTTAGATATGACCACCCACAGCGGCACAACTTTCTGATCAAGATGTTAGATGTCCTCTAGATGTCCACTCTGTCCTCAGGGAAGGCTTGGGGCAGATCTGACTGACAGATCTTTTTTTTTTTTTTTTT
>NW_007578061.1:0-20614 GCF_000690725.1 Stegastes partitus | reverse complement strand
TTTTTTTTTTTTTTCTTTCCCACTTTTTTGGGGTTGAGGTGTGTTTTCTTGAGTTTTTAAGGTTTGTCATTATTTTTTTTTTCTTTCTCCTCCCCCTGTTTTCTCCTGAAGCACGCAGGCATTGGACACGCTATGGTAAACAAACTGCATTATATGGTAGATATCATTCTAATTGTCTTACACTTTGGTTTGCCCTGGGTTTTCCGTTACCTCTTTCTATTCTGTTTGCTTTACTGAAAGTACAATCCTCCATCAATTCCAAGGTAGCTGAAAAACTCCACCTTTCTGTTTTTCTTTTAGCCCTCTCTCTGTATATATATGTTACTGCTTTTATTGCCATCCAGTTTCCCTCTCCTAAAAAGACTTACTGTTTTCATCCAAAGAGGTCTGCCTAAAAAGATACAGAAATTCTATAAATTAAGATTAAGACTTTTTTTTTTGCTGTTTATTTTCTTCCTTTTTTTTTTTCTTTTTTCTTTGGTTATTTGTTATTTTTCTCGTACCTCAAACACTATCCGTATGAAGAAATAAAGAATCATAATGCAAGATATTTTCTCAATTCAGTATTACAAAAGTTTTCCGACTTACCGTTACATTTTGTTAATCCCTGTTCCCTCCTGATTTATTTATTTTTTTTAGAAAAACCCTATGAAGTGAGCGTACACAGCAGACTTCTCACGCAGATAAATACCCTACTATGGCCATTCCAGTGAAAGGAAGTTAAAAAAAGAGGCTTTTTGTGTATTGATTTCCCCAACTTTCTAACAGCACGGGAGAAATGGCACTGAAGAGACCTCCTTGTTGTGTTGCTTCAGTTGGACCTGCTCGGCCTTTTATGGAGCGACCTGTTATCTAGGCTTGCCATCCTGTGGTTTATGGAGTCATGAAGAGTATTTACAACTCTTGATTTAGTGGTCAAAGCCCTTGCTGTAAAGTAGGCCTCAAATGAGGGCTTGATCCCATTAGTGGCCCTAGGCTGATTTATGATCAAGATGGGGCTGTTCCCAGACCAGCACCTGAGCACACTCCCTCTCGCACACACACATGTGCACGCTTAATAATGTGGCAATCGTAGCCTGAACACAGGTGCAGAGACAACGAGAGTAAAAATAAATCAGAGTAAAGATGAAAGTTGAAAATATATTGGTAATTGCACCTGTGTTGACCTGCAAACTAGAGGTTAGTTTGCCAAAATACCTTGTTGGCATTGAACACTGAACGGTCAACACTTTATTCAAACCTCTTGTACGCTCCATGCATAATAGTGCTGTCCATGTACACTTGCAAACCACTGTTAGTGGGAAGTTGAGGCCAGTCGTACTTGCTTTCACTGGACTTTTCCAATCAATAAATGAATCTGTCTGCCCATTGATGCAGACCATAAAGGGAACTGCCTGAGAAAATCTGAACTGTGTGCGATCGACCCCTCATTAACACTAACACTAACTTATATTTCTTCTACTTTACTGGCCTCACCCTTGCATGAAGAGACTTGAACCTTCCTTCCCTTTCCGATCTTTTCTTTTCTTGTTGTTGTTTTTTTGATATAGAGATTGCATTGAGTATATATGTATATGTATATATCCTGGCTAACATATATACATACATATATCAGTTGTCCTAATATAATCAATACGGCCATAAGACACGTTAGCCACACCCTCTTGATTTTTTGTTTATTTACTTTCTTTTTGTTATTCTTTTTGTTTCTTTCTTTTTACTTGTATAAGTTTAACTTCAAAATTAACTTACTAAAATGAATAATGACCTCACACCTTATCTTCCCGAAACAAAAAAAAATATGGGAAAAAGCGAAGAGGGGAGACAGACTTTCATTTTCTGGTGAATAGAGGATTGATGCCCCAAGGAACAAATCTGGCCAATCCATCATAACAGGAATTGGGAACGAAGAGTGTTATGTGCAGAAAGACGTTGTATCTGGAAGTGACTCACTCAGTCTTGGCTCAAATTTGACGAAAGCGATGAAGCAATTTTGAACTCGCATCAGAAATACTGTGGTGAAATTCAAGTAGAGGCACAAAGAGAGTTGCAATCATGGCTGAATATGGATTTTTGTGTGTGTGTGTCCAATAGTGTCGAGGACACTGACAGTGATGATATGACCCGACCTACTACTGGAATACTAATTGCTCTATTCACCAAAACAGGGACGTCTGCTCTCCCCTCTCAGTTTTCCCTATTCTTTAAAAAAACCCTCTCATTTCCGTTGATTTCATCTGTGGTCGTTAACACTGTTACCATCTCGTCCCACTTCCACCTCCAAACTGACAGTATCCAGTGGTTGTATTCCTGCACCCTGTTTGCATGGTTCTCCTGGCTAGAATGTCTTAACATCAGCATTCTCACGAGGTGTTAATGCTGCTCTAGCCCAGCACGTGTCAGTCTGTTGTACACGTATCTAGATGGGTTTTTATGTTGCCTTCCTTTCCAATACCAAAAACCCTAACACTGAAAGCTCTCTTCCTTTTCCCATTTGTCTGGTGTTGTGGTGCCCTGCAATTACATTTGCTCCCTCACTACTTCCCCATTTTGCTGCATCTTGCCAGATGGTTGATTTTTTTTTTTTTAATTTTTAATTTTTTAATAGTCTGTTTGTGTTGTGTCTAATGGAATTCTTACCCCACCCCCATCCTTTGTGTCACCCTTTCATTTAAGTGCATGGCTTGTGTCACCCTGTTAGCTTGGATGGATTCATTTTGTTTCTTCTTAACCAAAACAAACCCTTGTCACATGAAATAACACATTCAGTCCAAATCTGGATCTGGTTTGAGCAATCAAATTGCAGAGGACTTTTAAAGAATCCTCACATACTCTTGTCACATTGACTAAATTTACTAAAACGGTGTTACTAATCTACTGTTTGAATCAAACCTTTGTTGTAACTGTACTAACAACCATTTTTGTGTCTGACTTTCCCTTACTTACAAAAATACTAACCGATTTCGTTCACCCTCCAACCCTTTTAAATCTTTTCGGCACACAACTAAAGAACCCCTTTTCTCTTTTCCTCCCTCATCCTTTTGACACTTGTTGCCCAAACGACGCTCATCCTAAGCTTCCCAACCCTCCCTAATGTCTTTATACTAACCTAGAAATGTAGCTTTGTTCGAAGGATCATAGTTAAATATTCAAACTTAGTGCGTAGGGTTTAAAGACAAGGCCATTTCTTAACATAGCTTGTGACCGGTTAAGACATTGTGACAAGCTGCCAGACACCTATCGAAGTCCAACGCTGGATGGGAACCCGTTCTTTTCTCTTCTCTCTTGAGCACGTTTCCAATTCGCGTGCATGGCTGTGACCTGAACTAATGGGGGAACCTGTGTGGGCCTCTAACTCTGTAATGTATTGTATTAACTCCAAAAGATAACACATTGTTTCTCCCTGCAAGAGCTCGCTGACAGTAATCAGATGTAGTGCCAACAAGGGTAAGTGATACATTTCCAAGGTAAGCTTGTGGCCTCCCCTGCATGGATTATAATGTTAGAGAGTGAAGCTACTGAAAGGTGTCCATACTTTGTCACATTGTTTTCCATAAATCAGATTTTGCTGACAAATGTACTACATGAAGAGTGGAATGTCGCAATAATGACTGTTGGGAACTGCGCGGTGGTACAACATGGTCTGTACTCCTGAAGAAAAATGTATAAATGATGAGAGCGAGTGACTCACACAGTGGTATTCTCCATACAGGCCTGACAGGATATAGCTTTAAATACTTTAATGTGGGAAATCCCTTAGTTTTCCCTTTAAGTCTTTGGGATTTGGCTAACATAAGCTTCAAGACTGCCGCTCACACTACCTGGATTAATTCCGATGCACCTTTTTTATGAAAGTTGTGGCTCCTGTAGTTGTGTTACCCTCTGTGAGCTTGCTCATTTCTTTTTTTAATTTCACCCTAGTCAGCACTTAAGTTGCTACCAGACTCCTAAAGATCAATAGGCAGTAGATGAGCTGTGAGCGCTCTAGTATGTAGGGGATTCGTGTGCCAGTGTCTCTGCTGTGACGCAGATACATCTCTGAGCACACACAGTGTTCATTTTGAGCTCACTAAACTTAAAACATGGCTTTAGCGTGTACAAAATCTGGTTAGTCTAATCATTTCAAGTGGGATAGGGCTTACCAAACTGCCTTCAAATAGGTTTTCTATGTCTACGTGCTTTCAGTGTAATCACCAGCAGAGTTTGAATCATATTGACCCTGTTTTATATCATGAGAGCCAGATCCACTTTATGGAGCCCCCAGCAGCCTGCAGTCATGGAGGAAGATATGGTCAATGAGCTAGTGACACGCTCAGCTGAGCACACCGCAGGACTCCACAGAGAACAGTTCTAGTTCGCCGTACACTACATGTGCAGCCCCATTACAAAAGCTTTGTTAGTCTGTCAGTAGCCGGTTTATAAGCAGCAAGCACACAAGAGGTAGTGGCTGAATAGAGAGGTTAATATCATAAAAGGAACCATTCTGCCAAAGAGGACCATCTTGGAAGCCGGTTCAGCTACATGTGAATGGGTGGAATAGAATGTGTGTCATGATTTGAACTGTAGAGCTGTATCAAGCGCTTCACAGTATATTCAGCGGTAAACATCTCCAGTGTGGTTTTTATGATATCTGGGGCGCTCAGTTCAGCAAGGTCTATTTAGCTTCTGTGTGTGCTCGGCTTTAGAAGTATTTGAAGAGCAGCTGGGGAGAAAAAGAAAATCAAGAATCTACTAAAGGCAGCAGCAGGGCTTTCTTCTTTGTGTTTTCCTGTTTTAATAGTCCTGTTTCTGTGATGCTGTGGTAGCTGCATGTTGGAGGCACGTATAAAAGGAGGAGCAAGGCTGGTAGATGGATGTTCAGACTGGAAAAAGAGCACAGGAGAACCTCAGAAAGAAGTGTTAATTAGCCAGTTATACTTTTTATATTTAACAGTCGTTCTTTTGCGATTGTCACACATGGCATCAGGTAATTGTGCCGCTGCCTGGCACAGAAGTGTTGATCTCTTACCCTGGCTGTTCTGGATTCCCGCTCTCAGCACTGCTTTTGTTCCACCTTTTCAGTTACTTTGAATGCACTCACAATCAAGGAAGCATAGAGGCAGGAGTTCACATAATGACCTGAACCTCATTTTCAAAACCATTAATTTTGTCTGTGAGCTATTATCACTGTTAAATATAGATGACTAACAGTGGAAACTAATGCTAGAGGTTTACCTCTTTCGATAGTAGACATTTTTTATGTGAAACTGTGCTTTTGAGTGACTTTGTGGTTTCAGTGACCTGTCATTTGCTGCTTCTGTGCTGAAATCAGCTTTGGCAGAGCGAATTAGGAGGATGGATATTATGACAGACGTCAAGCAACGTGTGCGCAATTATAGCATTTTTAAGCCTACATTCCCTCAGTCTGAATAATAGAATTAAAAACAAAGATCTCAGAGAGACACAAAACAGCCAGAAACTCTGTGGGAAAATCTCAATGTTTCATTCACTTGGCATTCATTTAAAGAACAATCTGTCTGCATTTTACAGCAAATGATTTGAGACGAGAATACACGCAGGGTATTTCAACTAGCAACCTGTGATATCATCACCCTTTCCCTCCTACGGCCAGTGATGCAAGTGCCTGTAATATTGTCAATGGAAGAAGTGTGCAGTCTGGTTAAAACAAACACTAGCAAACTCTTGTGAATAATTACAATGTTACCTCAGAGGAAACATTTGGATATTTGTTTTGCTTTTGTTCGTTTTCTGCACGGTTCAATGGCTCATTCTGGGATTTTGACGCATTGTCTCTGAGGGGTTTTCGTTGGTGTTTAGGTTTGACCTGTGGTCACGTAGTTAATCACTAAACAGAATATGATTGCTCCAGGTAATGTTTTAACAAACTGCATGTATTAAAAGCTTTGATGAACCTTTTACATAGTAGAATCTGGGATGCTAGAGAGCGTAAGAGAACGAAAGAACAGATACATTACTAATCTCTAATTTTCCCTCTCAGCTGAAAACTTCATAGGTGTCTGGCAGCTAGCCAATGTTAGTCCCTGATGGCCCCAGTGGGCACATTCAGCCTCGTACATGTGCCATCAACAGTCCACTGTAAAATATTCTTCCAACTTTCCCAAGAGCCAATGATCTTTGTGTTCTTCAGTAATTTAGTCAACACTTTAATTTCAGAAGCTTTACAGGTTATATCTCTACCCGTTGATGTCTCCCATCTCCTTTTTTTGAAAGGAGGTAATGCCATAGGTAGATGGCTCACCCAGAGTCAGAAAAACATGCTTGAAATCACATACATTGTGATGATCCCCCTCCCCCCTGTTTCTCCTCCTTAGCTTATAAGGTCTCTCTCATCACTATGGAACAAACAACCTGCTGAAAAGCCCATCCGAGATCTCCAAAGATGACCCCAACATACCGCCTCTGTGAACTGCAGATCCTTCATGCCAGATACATCTGGCCAATATGATCCATGTTTCTCACCAAGTAGCAACAGCAGACATAAAAATGAGTTGCCCTTTTAAGAAGGGAAGTACGGGGAAAAAAAAGAAAGAAAAAATAGATGAAGAAAATAGAAGATGATAATTCAGCTGGGGTGACTGATCTGTGGAGTGCAGTTGCTAAGGTTTCCCATAAGTCCTCTGTTTTAGAAAGCGTGTCGTCGTGGTTGTGGACTTCTATTTCATATTAAATTAAAGTTTCGTCATAATTGATAGTAAATGTTATTATGCGATAGCTGTTTTTTTTGCAGATTGAAGTCAGTGCTTTTGTGTATTGTGTAAAGACAAGGTGAAACACTGTCTGTGCTCATAGGCTGCTATCAGTCAACAAACTGTGCTTGTCAAAATTATGCTAAAGCACAGTATCTCTAGATCCCATGTGACAAAAAAGAAGTACTGCCATATGCAAATTCTCACCGTACAGTAAATGACCAAAATGCAAAGTTGGACCTTGACGGAATTATGAGATTCAGTGCTAGCACCACTTTTTAGTATGCAGAGGTAATGAAAAGCAGCTTGTCGCGTACGCAGCTCCCAGCAGTTTGGTATTTGTACATTTATGCAGAATAACAGATGTTGAATTAGAGACTGGAGTGCTTCACTTTTGCCCAGGCCAGCTCTTTTAGGATAATTAGACAATAAATTGGTCACTAACTGCAAAAGTCTCCACAGAATCAAACAGCAGGATTTGGCAGGATGTTGTATAGCAGCAAATCTGTGGTGCTGATACTAAATACAGCCATGATCTAATACAATTAGCCAAATTATACTTAACAGCATTTCCATCAAGTGCTGCAGTTTGCTGCATTGTAATGAGTTTAATGCAAAAAGACAAGTGACAATTTCTGGAAATTCTGCACTTGGAGGAGAGATGCATTCTAATTTCAGCTGAGTATAACTCATGTCTCATTTTCATTCACTCTTCGGGTGTTCTTTGACCTGACATTGACCAGTGTGGTGCAACATTTTAAACAGTTGCTTGACCTCATCTTTGAAGGTCTAGTGTTACATTACTACAGGAGAAATCTCCACACATGCTGTTATAGCTTCGGATCAAACGCTTTTTTTAAAATAAAATAAATACAAACAAAAAAATTATATATATATATGAGGTTAGTCATTTTTCTAGTGGTACCAAAGTAGAGCCTCAATACTACAAACATCAAAATATCATTTGAGTTGAAAAAGACTGAGGAAAAAATCCTGGGAGAGCCTCAAGAAAGTACCAAAAAATGCTTTTTTTGGGATATTAAGTCTTGTTTCTACACTTCAATCCAAACTATCTAATACCATCAGCTTCTGGCTGTGTGTTTGATTCTTGATTCCACCCGGTGCTTTTTGTTCTATCAGCAATCAAACATTCAGCACAGAATGTGTAACCTCACACAAAATATATGACTTGAGGCAATTAAATATTGAAAGGGGAATCATTTCTACTGATAGTTCCTTGAATAAAGACGGGTTTAACAAAGGAATGTTACAGGAACATTCTGTCAATCACAGGGAAACCCCTGTCGACATTTTAAAGGCAACGTTACCTGTACAGATCCCGTTTTTTTTCTCTGTTTCATCTAACATTTGAGTCGATGCAAGTGGTTTAGACAGTGTTTAGTGCGTATAAATGGAATATCTAAACAGTTAAAGCCCACCTTTGCTTGTAGTCAGCTAAAGCCGGATTGTTCTTCTACCACTAGCAGTGATTACACAGTCAGCACAGCATTGTTACATTTGTTTTCCCTCAGCAACTGCACTCTAGAGTGAAAGCCCTCAGTCTGACTGTTACCAAAAGCAACCAACCAAACGATACAATTTAGGGGACGGCCCCGCTTACGACGTGGTGTTTAATCCAATTTCTTCCTTGTTTTTCCTTCCATTTCTTCTAATCTCTCTCTTTTCTTATCATTCTCTATTCCTGTCTGTTCCTGCTCTATTCTCTATCTCTCTGTCCTTTTCTGTCTGTCTCTATTGGGCCATGCCTATGCCAGGTGACCATCTCAGTTGATGGTATTTTGACAACAACTGGTTACACCCAGGAGGATTACACCATGTTGGGCTCTGATGACTTCTTCTACATTGGAGGGAGCCCCAACACAGCAGACCTGCCCGGATCACCAGTCAGCAACAACTTTATGGGCTGCCTTAAAGATGTAAGTGGCTCTGACTCATTGTGTAGTTTACTTTTTATAGCTTATCACACATAAAACCATTGCAGACTTTGCACTGTATGTCACCGCTTGAGCTTGGAAACCATCCCGAAACACCATCTCGCAACGCGTGATTCCTTTACAATTTCACACTTATCTTTGTTGCCCGATGTCAAGGTGTGTGCATTTTCCACCCCGATTATAGAAGTTTTGGGGGAGATGTTTAACACTCTGAACAAACCACAAGGAAAAACAATTACATTAACATCAAACAGCTATAGTGAACACATGCCTGACTGCAGTATGGCGTCATCCTCACACATACTCACATAAACACATTTGTGGTGACTGATGCTGTCTCATGAGAATCATCAGTCTGGGCAGATATGTGAGAGTAGGAGGTGTCAGACATACAACATTCTGAATCTCTTTCAAGTGTTTATTTCCTCCATGCTTCCTCCCTCTCCTCCTAACCACACTGCAGATCAAACACATCCACAGGAATTGCACAGAGCACAATGGGCTGGTAGAAAACAGACAGATTTAGAGTTATAGCCATGCCAGCATGCACAATAACACACAGCTACACAAAGTTAGGAACGGATATGTACAGGACAGGTGCCTGATAAAACTTTATTTCAACTCAACTTTGACAAAACTGACTTTTATTTTCACCAGGGTTTTAATTCATGGCTGAACAGGCTGTCAAGAGGACCAATCACAGCTTAAAGTATTATGCCCTTGTAAACGTAATGACTTGTATAGAGGCAACGCAACATGGTGCCATCGCATTTCCTCATAAAACCACGCTGATTGAATAAGTAATTACTTTTGCCATCACTTTTAATGGATCGCACAGTAATCACCCTATCTCTAACTTAATTATGCCTGTAGAATTACATTTTCATTATTTGGGTTGCTATCGGAAGGATCCCTAGTGGGCCTTAAACTTCCCAAGGCGTTTAACTATCCTCTCTCTCATCAAGACAAGCCTGGATTTACAGTCAATGTACAGACAGAGCTCAGGGAAGAGGAGGGGGTGTGAATGATGAGAAAACAGACACTGGTGAGAGTTAACGGCGACACAAGGAGGTGGAAGTGAAGAAGCAAAGTGAAGAAAAGTTCTACGAATGGAAGTTAAAGCAGATGGTGTGAGAGCTGATAACTGAATGCTGTTAGACAGACTGAGTGATCTCCCAGTAAGTACCTGAGTGAGAGGAGATGCTGTGAAGAAGAAATGAGGACAAAATTGTCTAAAGATGTTGCAAGATGAATACATGTAGCGCTACAAATGGGAATTACAAAGGTGTGATCGTCACCTTCGAATCTTAACGTGCAAACTGCACACGTGTTCTTTCCATTGGCAACGTAAGAAAAGGAAATTGAATAAAAACAGTTGGCAGATGTGAAATATGGTAGAGAGGGAGATCGTAGGTTTCAGAAAAAATCCAAGAGCAAAGTGGTCTTACTGTAAACATCAGAGCGTGGCATTCATGTGTCTGCATTCCTCTACCAAGGGCAGTAGTTTTCCTTTAACACTTTGGTTTTGTGTTGTGGAATGTTGATGTGAATGTTTGCTCTGCCCTACAGTGCAACTGATGAGAACTTGCACCACGAGGGTCAACAAAAGTATATGAAGCAACTACATAGTTCACTCAATTTGCAGCCCTTATAATTATTTATTTTTTGTTGACCCATAGAACCCAACCGATGCACTCTGCATCCAATTTCACATCAGTTATTCTTGGTTGAATTACTCTCGAAGCAATAATTGCAGCTAGATGTAGTGCATACTACATCAAACCCCATGACTTGAACTTTTCCGCAATGTGAGTTTTTTGTCCCTGTGACAATATAAAAATAATCTTAAAGTCACATCAAATTTAATCTGAGTTACAGCCACCATGCAGCTCTGTGTCCATCTCCACACGCATTACTCTTGTGTAAATTACCCATGAGCTTGCCATTGTATGAATGTGTTGACATCTTGATATGTAAATATCATATCACAAGAAAGAATGTAACCAGACCATTGTAAATATGCACATGTGTGCATACCAAAGCAGGCAGATCATACTTCTGCAAGTAATCCTTAATAACTTCTGAAGTCCCTATTATTTCATAACCTACTGCATGTCAAAGTAAACAGCAGAACTTACCCTTTTCGGTGATACTAGCTGTTTCTCTGTGCGGCAAAGAGTAATCTGGTTTTGAAATTCCAGCATTTTTGCATTGTCTGCAACATAGGAGTGACATTCCGTCTCACTTTGTTTGAAAAATGAACACAGAATGATGGATTTGCTTTATGTGGGATTTCTGGATAGCCATAGACTCAGAGAAGACTCACGCTTGTTGATGAGGAAAAAAAAAACAAACAAAAAAAACAAGATCTAGCATGTATGGCCAAAGCTTTTAATAACTAAGATAAAAAGCTTGAAGGTAAAGGTAGTAAAATTACTCTGAAAACAGCCTAGGGCTCACAGGGTTCAAGTAGCAAATCCAAGACTTACCACCAGATCCTGTAGTTTGTTAGTTTGTAAATCTGTGTTTACACATCAAGAAGATGCATGACCCAGACTTGAACTTACTAGAAGCTTCCGCTTAGAGTGTTTTCCTAGTGTTTGAGTCTTATGGTCTCAAATTTTCAGCTGCGGTCAAGCTCTAATGACTCCATCAGCTGAACTGAGCCAGAAAGGTAACCACGCAGAAAGGCATTGAGAAAACCTGCAATGAGAGCAACTCAGAGCACCAGGTAGAGTAGTTGTAGCTGAATGTAAAGAGGAAAGTGTGTGGTTGGGGGGTAGACAGCGGTGTGTTTCATCCTGCGCTAGTTCTGTGGGACAGCTTGGATTATCAGTGGTGTTATGGTCCGGGGCAAGGCTTTCATGCCGCCACCGTGGTCAAATGCCTTTGATACGCTTGGCCAGCACCCTCCAGGCGGCAGAAATCCAAAGGAAGAGCACAGCAGAAGAAGAGTAAAAAGGCACCAAAAGAGACACTGAAACCCTATGAAGGTTTTATTTGCTGCATGTGTGTGCGCGCACTCCTCCATGTGAGTTCAAAGTCACCCACATGCTATGATCATACACTGTGTGATGTGTATGTGTTTTCTAGGCTCCCACTCAGAGAGGTGGGGTGTGAAATCAGGTCTCCCTGCTCCTCAGCCTCCCAGTCTTGTTTCCACAGATTCCTCCCTTCGTCTGTTTGTCACCATCTGTCTCTGCAGTGCAGCCTCCTCCTCTCTAGTTCTCTCCCAGTGACCTTGCTATCGCCCATTTCACACCACTTTCTCTACCCCAATCTCCCTCCTTGTGCTCGTCTCTCACTCCTCCTGTCTCTCTCATCACTTCTCTCCATCTCCCTCTCTCTCTCTCTCTCCCTGCCTCTCATCTTCCCCTTCTCAGGGGCAGTTTTGTGTAATTAAGTCCATGGTAGTGCTGTTGGTACACCAGCTCTGCCATCCTGACGGCCAAATTAAAAATTGATTTCTTCGATGGATTCTATGCACTGGATGAATGCTCTTGCCCTCCTCCTTGCCCTTACTCTCTCCCACTCTCTTTCCCTTCCTGCCCTCCCAACTTCATATTGATGCTCTCTCTGCGTCCCCAGCTTCCTCCAAGTGTCACCTTTGTTCCACTGTAAAATCTACTGGAGTCACCCATCACCCCAACTCACGCCCTGCCTACCATAAGTCAACATTCACTTAGACTTTATAGCTGAAAGTGTGCTGCTGCAAAGCTCGCCCTTAGCCTTTTTCGTCTTTGTTTCTTCATCACTAAGGTAAGCGCAGTCAGTGTAAGGTAGTGCAGACATTACATCACAAACAGTCAGTAAATGCCACTAAAGTTGATAAATGCACAAGATGTTTGTTAAATTACCTTCCAGAATGGATTGGTGGATTGTCTGTCAACCAGTTGCAACACTTGTGCAAAAGCAGACTCAAACTGTGTGGTGTATAGGCTCATTAAACATTCACAACCGCAAGCATATGAGGAGAAAAAAAAAAAAAAAAGTAATTATTTTTGTGCTCGAGACCTGCTGGGTTTTGGATTTACAGAGCTTCTCAATGACAAAACAAATCAATGGAGTCACCCCTGTGGGAGGCTTTGGCCCTGCGTTAGGTATGCCATTAGAACCGTAAGAAAGAACAAGTCAGAGTCCATGTCAGAGCCGCACACATTCTGATTTCAGAAAGATCAGTGGAGTTAAGTCAGCACAAAAACACCCTGTGGCACTGCTACGCAAGTCAATGAATTCTGAAGTCAGATGTGATCACATCAAAAGAAGGGACAGAAAGTGTTTCTAGGCCTGATAAACTCTATTCAGAACTTCTGAGGCTTTTTAAACCTTCAACATGTGGTTATTTTATTATTGGACAGAGCCAGTGAACTACTCTGACTTGGCTTGTGGGACTTTACCCCCTAATGTTTAAGAGGACAGAGTAGATATTACAAAATGTCTGTAAAACCAGAGTTTCAAGAAAGGCGTATGGCATAGATGCTAAGTCAGCACAAGTATTTATGCAGAACCTGGCCCTGACTGAGTGCACATTGTCTAGGGCCTTTGTTTTACAAAGGCGCCCATTATTTGATATCTCTGAGTGGGCCGTATATCCTTTACACACTTTCATGCTCCCATGCATCTCTATGTTCCTCCTTTACCTTCCCATTTGTCATTCACCACCTTCCTCACTGTTTAACTCTTTCTCCTGTAATCTCCAGCCTTTCTTCTTTTCCATTTTATATTTTTGTGTTGCCCCTAGCTACAGTTCCTTTATACAGTCGTGTTCTTTTGCTAGGGACACACTGGTAGACTTAGGTGAGTGTGATAACTATTCATACGTTTGTGCAAAATTTTCATATCTGAAACAAACGAGAAAAGCTTGCAATTGGTCGACTGGCTACAAAAAGCAGTCTGAGAAGATGCTGTCACGTAGCCCCATTTTGATACACCAAATCAAACTCATGGGTTGGTCCATCGATCAATGAATCCTAAATTAAGCAGGGAAAAAAAAAAAAAAAGAAAACACAGTCCATTTATAATGTTTTGTTTGTCAAAGTGTAAAACAAGATGTTCTCCCAGGTTTGTGGCTGTTTGTATACTTAAGGTTGAGATTCAAATTGAAATAGTGCAATGCAACACCTGAAACCTAACCTTACTTAACAGCAGCTTTTTAAAAATCTGAACTATTCAAAATATTGCAACTTATCTGCAGTTCATTCAATTTATTGTACTTGACAGTTATTGAGTCTGCTGATTCCTGCTCCCTCCTCCAAGTGGATAGAGCCGTTTGTTAGACTGTGGAGTATTTAACAATGCATATTTTTGCAAGCAAATATTATATACCTCATAGGCTAGAAAGTGAAAATGATGAATAGCCTCGAAGGAAATAATCTAATTTGTGTGTATATTTTACTTATTTACAGTCAAAGCTGACACAATAAATGCAATAAGTGGTCGTTAAACCTTGGAAATGGTCAAACCTGCAGCGGGACTCCAGCATGAAAACTGCAAAGTTAGCAAAAAAAAAACCAAAACAAAAAGCTGTTAATTTGTCTAGTTCACAGTACAGAGCATGGAAGCATGACAAAGCACTTGCTCCCTGCTCACTCCTCTCTGATGTTTCTGCTTTTTCAACACTGTCCTCATCATCACCTGCAGACTTGCTTAAATGCGCAAAGTTATTTACTTTGTTTGGCACCTTCCCTGCACCATCGACTGGAGGTTTTCTTTATTTATTCATGTTTTGACGAGTGCAGGATACATACAATCAGTACTAGACACTAATTACCTGAATGCTGGATACTTGCAACTGTGATGGCAACTGCTATCTGCTATTACATGTTTCCCCAACTGTGTTGCTGCAGCTAAGATGACTTGCTGAATATCTGCATATAGACACATAGCTTATTAATGCCAAAGTTTGGAAGAAGAAAAAAAAAAAATCCAACCGTACCAAAACTATCAACTAGGAAAATTCCAATGGTCAGGATTGGAACAAAATTAAAATAAAGCTCCTAAATTTACACCAGATGGGTGCAAAGACTAAGATTTCACGGATAGTGGCCCAGGAATACGAAACATGTTCGTCATGTATCGACTTTTCAATAACGCTTTGCTCTTAATCACAAAATATCAATAACCAGCCACAGCCAATGCTACACCGATGTAATTATGTCTTCCTGCCTTCATTGTTGTTCTGTTGGGTGACACACTGGATTGCACACAATCCCGCTGAAACTCTGAAAATGTTAACGTCAATGACATATTCAAAGCTTGGATGATAGTCTGTCATTCATTGGAACATAATTACACCTAAGAAATATCAGACTTTTAAAAGCTGTCTGTGGCACTAGTTGCGACTGCTGGTCTTCATCAGTGTCTTGTATTACAGACAGATACCAAGATTCAGAGTTAGGCCCCGTTTTCACTTCGCAAAAATGGTGATATTTCAATGTGTTTGGGCCTTTGGGCCTTTGGCCTTTGGCTTGGAAGTTACAAGTCACTGAAAACGATCATATCTGATACTCCAGCCACAGTGGAGATTTGGAAAAGCTCTGCCTTTATGTTTGCATGTAGATAGAAGGAGACGGAGTTTGACGTCACAGTATGCAACAAAAGCGCCATCAGCGTCATACATGTGTGACCCATGTTTACAGTTTGGCTACTGTGGTAGAAAGTCAATATGTTAAAATATTTTACTTGTTTTGTACTCTAACACCACATTTAGGAGTAGCTCCACTTCTCTGTCGGTCCAAACAAACGACCCTCGGTACATGACAAACATGTTTTACAGGAAGTAATGAGTGGCATTCATTGTTGTGTTTTTTTTCCAGGATTCTGATTGGCTAGCGTAGCTTATGCTTTTCGTTACACTAAGGCAAGCTCATAGCAGCTCTTAACAACGTGTCTATGCGGGTTTGTGTTAACAAAGATTTTTTTTTAAAACACTCTGGTCTAAACAATGCTATTTTTGAAAAAATGGATCCATTTTTGTAAATATCTGGCTATGTGTAAACGTGGCATAAGTCGAAAGAGAAGGTGGAGGACATTTTTACATTTTCCAAAAGCAGAAGGCTCACCTGCTTTTGACCCTCCCAATCTTGTTATATCTTTTATACTTTTTTTCTTTTTTTTTTCTCCTCTGGTTTTGATGCTGGAAAAAAAGTCAAGAGGTCACATTTGGCTTAATGTTCTACAAAACAAGAATACCACTGCAAATAGAGTAAAAATCTTGCCAATATGAGTGTTTTCACTGACCTTTAATCATGGGGGAAATGACCTAACTACTATTAGTGGGAACCATCCTCTGGGATGCAATAAATTTCATATCAATTTCACCATTGCTTGACAGAATAATTGGTCAGGACCAAATTGTTTATGTACTAATTGGCATCATCTTCTATTAGCCCTGCTGTCTGCATGACAAAATGGATGAAAATAATCATATTTGATTAAAAAAAATATAGAACAAAACATTTTCATTGGATTCGGCCAACAATGGATTGTCTGCATTCTAAATCAGTCATTGGAGCCACATTGCAGATACTAACTGGCCTGAAAGTCTTGTCATGTTTCCAGCTTTATTTCCTACCTCATCCTTCTCCAACGTGCTGTGTGATCCTTTGCAAAAAAGCATACCACCAAGCTGCTCTTTTTGTGGAGACAAAGCAGACGGAGCTGAATGAATAAAAAAAAATAAAATACCTGAAAATACATAAAATAAAAATAAATCGTTTCCTTCCTCCCACTGTCTTTTCTCTCTTGCACCTAGCAGCCTCTTTTTCTAGCACCTTAAGCCAGGCGAGTTCACGCCTTATTAGCTGCCAGTTTTAGCGTTATCATCGCTAATTACCAGGACTAATCTCCGCTAATGACGACATTATGAGGTGTACAGTACATGTGGCAGCGTGGCCAATGCAGAAGATAACCAAAGGGAGCTTAAGTTCAAGAATAACCCTGCATATCTGTGTTCTCGTTGAGGATTCTGTGCCTGTGCGTAGGTGTAGTGTTTGACAGCGAGGAAGAGCGAGAGGACAAAATAGAGAGAGTGTGCCTGCATGTGAGGAAAATAGGTAAGATGGAGGGCGTTTGAAAGAGATACTGTGAAAGACAATGAGGAATGACAGCAGCAGTCTGGACAAATTAGGTAGTCAAAAGCCAATATAGTGAACCACGTTGCACAAGACAAGCCTTTAAGTATGAGCCGACAGGCCAGCACAAACAAAAGCAAAGGGTGACTTAATACACAGACAGCATCTCGGCGATAATTATTCCTCTTTCCGCTTTGGGAAGCAGTAGTTTGCAGGCAGGATTTAAGGATTGCAGGATTTAACTGACCTGATTTTACCTTTGAAACAGAACCCTGACAGAGAAGGTTTTCATTTTTCTCAAATGCATTCTCTCTGCAATTTGAATTCCCTAATTTACCAAAGAGAGTGGAAACCAATGCTATAATAAGCAAGGAATAAATATCTAACAGCATTATATGATCTGAAATGTGTGTACAGTAACATAACATGGCTGAAGCGAGGAATACAACTGCTTCCTTTTATCAAAGCAAGCGTTACATTCTTAGCCCAATGAGCAGGTAAATTTTCTATGTTTTTACTCTGTGACAATTCAACTGAGCATTTCAGCCGCCTGGATCAAACCAGAGACTTTACAATAACAGAACCATCTCCTTAACACTGCAGCCTAGACAGCGGTAGAAAACAAGGATAGAAATGTAGAGAAGGGTTTTTTTTTTGTTTGTTTGTTTGTTTGATTTTTCTCCATTAACTGTCAGCGACTATGTGTAGGTGTGCGAGAGCGCCGCATGAAGACAAAAACGCAGAAAGACCTCAGCTGGTTCTATTACCTTGAGGATGGCCTCTCAAAAGCTGTGTACAGAGTGTTCAACAAATAAAAGGAAAACTAAAAACTATGAAAGACAAGAATAATTTACTTTGCCTTTAGCTCTTAATCCATTATGAATGCACACAGTCAGGCACAGACGCACATTTTGAGCTCAAACAATAGAACTGTATTTCATCAAAGGCTGGTGGAGACATTTGCATTAAGGCTGTAGGCAAATTTCACGTCTTTCTGTTTCTGGATTTTCCCTGGAGCCTTTTAATGTTTTCAATTTATTGTGCATTATTCTTTATTTACATTTCTGTAATACATTTTTTTGACAACAGCAAATAGGTTTTATGCTTTATGGATTTGACCAAGAGTTTTATACAGTTGTGATCAGACCATGATGCACTGAGTATGTTGTGCACACTCGCAGACATCAGTGAAATCAATAAATGCATGCCCTGGGCAACTCACCGGTCCCAAGTGATCGTTCTTGGCGTTTATGTTTTTTTTTTTTTAACACTGTATAAGAGTTCCTCACCCAATCATTTAACATCAGTAATCTGAGCAGTCATCTGACCTTAGCTTCTTCATAGGGGATCAGTGGTAGGAGATGTAAAAGCAGCTTCTGTACTGCTGAAGCTGGTTTCATACTGCTGTTGAAGAAAGTCATGCTTTATTTATGCTTTGATTCATCATTACCCTAATGTTGCCAAGACTTCCCAATAGCCACTATACCTTATACTTGAAACTAATTTGAGCTATTAGTATGCTTTTGCAGGCTACCGGTGTTGTGAGTGTTCTGATATGATGCAGCTGAATTTCGTTTTTAGGCCAGAGGAAAGTCCTTTTTAAAATAAGAAACCAGCACTAACTGCCATATTTAAATGGACAGTTGCACATTGCTAGCCTAATTTTGGATGCAATTCTAACCTTTTAACTGCTCGCTGTTCTCTCTGCTCTATAGGTGGTGTACAAGAACAATGATTTTAAGCTGGAGCTGTCGCGGCTGGCCATCGAGCGTGACCCCAAAATCACCCTGAATGGCGATCTGGTGTTCCGATGCGAGGACGTGGCAGCCCTGGACCCTGTGACCTTCGAGACCCCTGAGTCCTACATCTCCCTGCCCAAGTGGAACACCAAGAAGACAGGGTCTATCTCCTTTGACTTCCGCACTACAGAGCCCAGCGGCCTTCTGCTGTTCAGCCACGGCCGCCCTCAGGGTCCTAAAGAGCAGAAGCCCGGCAGGGAGCTGAAGACTGATTACTTTGCCATGGAGCTTCTGGATGGGTATTTGTACCTGCTGATCGATATGGGCTCCGGGAAAACAAAGCTCAAAGCCAGCAACAAGAAGGTCAATGATGGGGAATGGTGCCATGTGGATTTCCAGAGAGAAGGGAGGAAAGGTGAGGGGGAAACTGATCTACAATTTGACTCAATCTTTTTATTACAGTGTTTATTCACATGAATCATTCAAATTTCATACACATTTGCTCCTGTTAACATTTACAATTATAGCTTTGCAGTTGCTTGCAAAGACCAGTTACCTGTCGCTAGAACCACAATATTTTAAAAACTACAATTGTGCAGGTGCTTATTCTCAATCTTTTTATATTTTAATTGCGTTCCGTAGCATCTTTAGGCAGCACATTTAAACTGTTCACTGGATTGGGAAGACACAGTGTCACGGATTTATCAGTCACACAAAATGAGACTGAATTGACTTTGACAAATTTCTGAACCGTCTTTCTCGCCATGCTAATTAAAGCATGTTTTAAGTGGAGAAATAGTTACACATACTAATTATGATTCAACCAGAGGTGGCTGTTAATGTAAATGTATTTTTCATAGCCGTGTGACGTCTTCAAATGCATCTGCCTGCTTGTGGGCACAAACAGGAGCATCTGCATGCCTGAGTGTGTGGTGTCTGATGAATGATCTTAGGTGGGCAAGCACCTTGGACATTTTATCTCCCTCTAATGGTGTCTTATAATGAGGAAGGGTGGGAGTGAGTGTCGGTGTGTGTGTGTGTGTGTGTGTGTGTGTGCATGCATGTGATCTCACTGCCGCTCCTGCTGTAATTGGCTTTTAATAGAAAATTAAGATGGAGTCGTTAATCACAGAAAGAGAGAGGGCCCCTTTGTTTCACCCACTCCCTGCTGCATTCTGCTTCCCTTCTCCTCCATTTAGCCTATTATAGACACATTAGACACACACAAACACATGCGCACAGACACTCAACTGTCACCCACCCCCCTCTCCTTCCTCATATGTCCTTCTGTCTCTGCTCCGTGTCCCTAAATTAGCCACCTACTGGCCCTCCCACTCACCCGTTCATTCTCCCACTTACTCATTCAACCACTTGACCTCCCACCCACTCGCCCACCTAACCAGACCACACACATCTTTAGATGTCTCATTTGTGTTGTCCTTTAGAGCCATTAACGCACAATTTCAATCACTTGCTAAATACAAGAAGCCCCCATATGGATTTGTTTAACTACGTTTCGACCTGTTTATCAGTTTGCCATCATATCAATGATAATTGTTTGTTTTTATTTTTTTTCATAGTTAATATTGTCATTTGTTCTTGTCTTTTAGGATCCATCTCAGTCAACAGCCGCAGCATGCCCTTCAGTTCCCCAGAGGGAAGTGAAATCCTGGACCTGGACAGTGATATGTACCTGGGCGGGCTGCCTGAGTCCAAGTCAGACCTCATCCTGCCGCCAGAAGTTTGGACAGCACTCCTTAACTACGGCTACGTAGGATGCGTCCGCGACCTCTTTATCGACGGCAAGAGCCGCGATGTTCGTCGCCTGGCTGAGATCCAGAGTGCTCTTGGTGTCAGCAGTTTCTGCACTCGTGAGCTCCAGAAGCGGTGCAGCAGCGCCCCCTGTGGCAACGGGGGTCTGTGCAAAGAGGGCTGGAACCGCTACATTTGTGATTGCATTGGCACCGGATACCTTGGTACCAATTGTGAGATAGGTAAGGAGGACGCTTAAGGGCTAGGGCGTCTAGATGGGTGAGATGGTCAAGATTTGAACTCCCTTTTCAACTTTATGTTCTGAACAACTCTGCGTATAACTAGCTTGTCACAGCTGTGTTAAACACTGTTCACAAAAGAAAAAAAAA